>NW_026600448.1:55000-85000 GCF_029448725.1 Salvelinus fontinalis | reverse complement strand
CTAGTCTGTAAAATACAATAAACCTGTTCCTCCTGGTCTAGTCTGTAAAATACAATAAACCTGTTCCTCCTGGTTTAGTCTGTAAAATACAATAAACCTGTTCCTCCTGTTCTAGTCTGTAAGATACAATAAACCTGTTCCTCCTGTTCTAGTCTGTAAAATACAATAAACCTGTTCCTCCTGGTCTAGTCTGTAAAATACAATAAACCTGTTCCAGCCTGTAAAATACAATAAACCTGTTCCAGTCAGTCTCTTCTTCCTCCTGTTCTAGTCTGTAAAATACAATAAACCTGTTCCTCCTGGTCTAGTCTGTAAAATACAATAAACCTGGTCTAGTCTGTAAAATACAATAAACCTGTTCCTCCTGTTCTAGTCTGTAAAATACAATAAACCTGTTCCTCCTGGTCTAGTCTGTAAAATACAATAAACCTGTTCCTCCTGTTCTAGTCTGTAAAATACAATAAACCTGTTCCTCCTGGTCTAGTCTGTAAAATACAATGAACCTGTTCCTCCTGTTCTAGTCTGTAAAATACAATAAACCTGTTCCTCCTGGTCTAGTCTGTAAAATACAATAAACCTGTTCCTCCTGGTCTAGTCTGTAAAATACAATAAACCTGTTCCTCCTGGTCTAGTCTGTAAAATACAATAAACCTGTTCCTCCTGTTCTAGTCTGTAAAATACAATAAACCTGTTCCTCCTGTTCTAGTCTGTAAAATACAATAAACCTGTTCCAGTCAGTCTCTTGTTCCTCCTGGTCTAGTCTGTAAAATACAATAAACCTGTTCCAGCCTGTAAAATACAATAAACCTGTTCCAGTCAGTCTCTTCTTCCTCCTGTTCTAGTCTGTAAAATACAATAAACCTGTTCCTCCTGGTCTAGTCTGTAAAATACAATAAACCTGGTCTAGTCTGTAAAATACAATAAACCTGTTCCTCCTGTTCTAGTCTGTAAAATACAATAAACCTGTTCCTCCTGGTCTAGTCTGTAAAATACAATAAACCTGTTCCTCCTGTTCTAGTCTGTAAAATACAATAAACCTGTTCCTCCTGGTCTAGTCTGTAAAATACAATGAACCTGTTCCTCCTGTTCTAGTCTGTAAAATACAATAAACCTGTTCCTCCTGTTCTAGTCTGTAAAATACAATAAACCTGTTCCTCTTGGTCTAGTCTGTAAAATACAATAAACCTGTTCCCCCTGGTCTAGTCTGTAGAATACAATAAACCTGTTCCTCCTGGTCTAGTCTGTAAAATACAATAAACCTGTTCCTCCTGGTCTAGTCTGTAAAATACAATAAACCTGTTCCTCCTGGTCTAGTCTGTAAAATACAATAAACCTGTTCCTCCTGTTCTAGTCTGTAAAATACAATAAACCTGTTCCTCCTGTTCTAGTCTGTAAAATACAATAAACCTGTTCCAGTCAGTCTCTTGTTCCTCCTGGTCTAGTGTGTAAAATACAATAAACCTGTTCCTCCTGGTCTAGTCTGTAAAATACAAAAAACCTGTTCCTCCTGTTCTAGTCTGTAAAATACAATAAACCTGTTTCTCCTGTTCTAGTCTGTAAAATACAATAAACCTGTTTCTCCTGTTCTAGTCTGTAAAATACAATAAACCTGTTCTGGTCAGTCTTTTGTTCCTCCTGGTCTAGTCTGTAAAATACAATAAACCTGTTTCTCCTGTTCTAGTCTGTAAAATACAATAAACCTGTTCTAGTCTGTAAAATACAATAAACCTGTTCCGGTCAGTCTCCTGTTCCTCCTGGTCTAGTCTGTAAAATACAATAAACCTGTTCCTCCTGGTCTAGTCTGTAAAATACAATAAACCTGTTCCTCCTGGTCTAGTCTGTAAAATACAATAAACCTGTTCCTCCTGGTCTAGTCTGTAAAATACAATAAACCTGTTCCTCCTGGTCTAGTCTGTAAAATACAATAAACCTGTTTCTCCTGTTCTAGTCTGTAAAATACAATAAACCTGTTCTGGTCAGTCTTTTGTTCCTCCTGGTCTAGTCTGTAAAATACAATAAACCTGTTCCTCCTGGTCTAGTCTGTAAAATACAATAAACCTGTTCCTCCTGTTCTAGTCTGTAAAATACAATAAACCTGTTCCTCCTGTTCTAGTCTGTAAAATACAATAAACCTGTTCCTCCTGTTCTAGTCTGTAAAATACAATAAACCTGTTCCTCCTGGTCTAGTCTGTAAAATACAATAAACCTGTTCCTCCTGGTCTAGTCTGTAAAATACAATAAACCTGTTCCTCCTGTTCTAGTCTGTAAAATACAATAAACCTGTTCCTCCTGGTCTAGTCTGTAAAATACAATAAACCTGTTCCTCCTGGTCTAGTCTGTAAAATACAATAAACCTGTTCCTCCTGGTCTAGTCTGTAAAATACAATAAACCTGTTCCTCCTGGTCTAGTCTGTAAAATACAATAAACCTGTTCCTCCTGTTCTAGTCTGTAAAATACAATAAACCTGTTCCTCCTGGTCTAGTCTGTAAAATACAATAAACCTGTTCCAGTCAGTCTCTTGTTCCTCCTGGTCTAGTCTGTAAAATACAATAAACCTGTTCCAGCCTGTAAAATACAATAAACCTGTTCCAGTCAGTCTCTTGTTCTTCCTGGTCTAGTCTGTAAAATACAATAAACCTGTTCCAGTCTGTAAAATACAATAAACCTGTTCCAGTCAGTCTCTTGTTCCTCCTGGTCTAGTCTGTAAAATACAATAAACCTGTTCTAGTCTGTAAAATACAATAAACCTGTTCCGGTCAGTCTCTTGTTCTTCCTGGTCTAGTCTGTAAAATACAATAAACCTGGTCTGTAAAATACAATAAACCTGTTCTAGTCTGTAAAATACAATAAACCTGTTCCGGTCAGTCTCTTGTTCTTCCTGGTCTAGTCTGTAAAATACAATAAACCTGTTCTTCCTGTTCTAGGCTGTAAATACAATAAACCTGTTCCTCCTGGTCTGTAAAATACAATAAACCTGTTCCTCCTGGTCTGTAAAATACAATAAACCTGTTCCTCCTGGTCTGTAAAATACAATAAACCTGTTCCTCCTGGTCTGTAAAATACAATAAACCTGTTCCTCCTGGTCTGTAAAATACAATAAACCTGTTCCTCCTGGTCTGTAAAATACAATAAACCTGTTCCTCCTGGTCTGTAAAATACAATAAACCTGTTCCTCCTGGTCTGTAAAATACAATAAACCTGTTCCTCCTGGTCTGTAAAATACAATAAACCTGTTCCTCCTGGTCTGTAAAATACAATAAACCTGTTCCTCCTGGTCTGTAAAATACAATAAACCTGTTCCTCCTGGTCTGTAAAATACAATAAACCTGTTCCTCCTGGTCTGTAAAATACAATAAACCTGTTCCTCCTGGTCTGTAAAATACAATAAACCTGTTCCTCCTGGTCTGTAAAATACAATAAACCTGTTCCTCCTGGTCTGTAAAATACAATAAACCTGTTCCTCCTGGTCTGTAAAATACAATAAACCTGTTCCTCCTGGTCTGTAAAATACAATAAACCTGTTCCTCCTGGTCTGTAAAATACAATAAACCTGTTCCTCCTGGTCTGTAAAATACAATAAACCTGTTCCTCCTGGTCTGTAAAATACAATAAACCTGTTCCTCCTGGTCTGTAAAATACAATAAACCTGTTCCTCCTGGTCTGTAAAATACAATAAACCTGTTCCTCCTGGTCTGTAAAATACAATAAACCTGTTCCTCCTGGTCTGTAAAATACAATAAACCTGTTCCTCCTGGTCTGTAAAATACAATAAACCTGTTCCTCCTGGTCTGTAAAATACAATAAACCTGTTCCTCCTGGTCTGTAAAATACAATAAACCTGTTCCTCCTGGTCTGTAAAATACAATAAACCTGTTCCTCCTGGTCTGTAAAATACAATAAACCTGTTCCTCCTGGTCTGTAAAATACAATAAACCTGTTCCTCCTGGTCTGTAAAATACAATAAACCTGTTCCTCCTGGTCTGTAAAATACAATAAACCTGTTCCTCCTGGTCTGTAAAATACAATAAACCTGTTACTCCTGGTCTGTAAAATACAATAAACCTGTTCCTCCTGGTCTGTAAAATACAATAAACCTGTTCCTCCTGGTCTGTAAAATACAATAAACCTGTTCCTCCTGGTCTGTAAAATACAATAAACCTGTTCCTCCTGGTCTGTAAAATACAATAAACCTGTTCCTCCTGGTCTGTAAAATACAATAAACCTGTTCCTCCTGGTCTGTAAAATACAATAAACCTGTTCCTCCTGGTCTGTAAAATACAATAAACCTGTTCCTCCTGGTCTGTAAAATACAATAAACCTGTTCCTCCTGGTCTGTAAAATACAATAAACCTGTTCCTCCTGGTCTGTAAAATACAATAAACCTGTTCCTCCTGGTCTGTAAAATACAATAAACCTGTTCCTCCTGGTCTGTAAAATACAATAAACCTGTTCCTCCTGGTCTGTAAAATACAATAAACCTGTTCCTCCTGGTCTGTAAAATACAATAAACCTGTTCCTCCTGGTCTGTAAAATACAATAAACCTGTTCCTCCTGGTCTGTAAAATACAATAAACCTGTTCCTCCTGGTCTGTAAAATACAATAAACCTGTTCCTCCTGGTCTGTAAAATACAATAAACCTGTTCCTCCTGGTCTGTAAAATACAATAAACCTGTTCCTCCTGGTCTGTAAAATACAATAAACCTGTTCCTCCTGGTCTGTAAAATACAATAAACCTGTTCCTCCTGGTCTGTAAAATACAATAAACCTGTTCCTCCTGGTCTGTAAAATACAATAAACCTGTTCCTCCTGGTCTGTAAAATACAATAAACCTGTTCCTCCTGGTCTGTAAAATACAATAAACCTGTTCCTCCTGGTCTGTAAAATACAATAAACCTGTTCCTCCTGGTCTGTAAAATACAATAAACCTGTTCCTCCTGGTCTGTAAAATACAATAAACCTGTTCCTCCTGGTCTGTAAAATACAATAAACCTGTTCCTCCTGGTCTGTAAAATACAATAAACCTGTTCCTCCTGGTCTGTAAAATACAATAAACCTGTTCCTCCTGGTCTGTAAAATACAATAAACCTGTTCCTCCTGGTCTGTAAAATACAATAAACCTGTTCCTCCTGGTCTGTAAAATACAATAAACCTGTTCCTCCTGGTCTGTAAAATACAATAAACCTGTTCCTCCTGGTCTGTAAAATACAATAAACCTGTTCCTCCTGGTCTGTAAAATACAATAAACCTGTTCCTCCTGGTCTGTAAAATACAATAAACCTGTTCCTCCTGGTCTGTAAAATACAATAAACCTGTTCCAGTCTCTTGTTCTTCCTGTTTTGTTGTAGATAATGGCGCCGATTTACAGGTTCCAAACCAACTGTGCTATTTTTTATTGTACATAATGTTGCTGCTATCGTCACTTTTGACCGAAAATACCTTCTGGGCGTCAGAACAGCGATTCCTCGAATTGGACAAATGTGTTGTCCTTTAATGAGTCCGATGCGAAGATTATACTACTTCCCGGAGGCCCAAAATCCTCGTCATTCGCATGAAGAATTAACTGGACGATCTACGATTTAAGACTGTCCTACCAACGGGACATTTAAAAACTGTAATATCTTATGTTTCACCAAGACTTGGCTGAACGACGACACAATGATAATAAAGAGCTGGCTGGCTACTCCTTTTTCCAGCCGGACAGAGGAGCAGCTACGTCTGGTAAGACGAGGGGCGGGGGACATTAATGCAGGCAAATTTAAACCTGTTCTACCTCATTTCTACCAGCATGTCACATGTGCAACCAGAGGGGGAAAAAAACTCTGGACCACCTTTACTCCACACACAGAGACGCGTACAGAGCTCTCCCTCACCCTCCATTTGGCAAATCTGACCATAATTCTATCCTCCTGATTCCTGCTTACAAGCAAAAACTAAAGCAGGAAGTACCAGTGACTCGTTCGATACAGAAGTGGTCAGATGACGCAGACGCTAAGCTACAGGACTGTTTTGCACAGACTGGATTATGTTCTGGGATTCCTCCAATGGCATTGAGGAGTTTACACATCAGTCACCGGCTTCATCAGTAAATGTATCGACGACGTCGTTCCCACAGCTTCCTGTCGGGCTGTATCACCGCCTGGTACCGCCCACAACCGTAAGGCTCTCCAGAGGGTAGTGAGGTCTGCACAACGCATCACCAGGGGCAAACTACCTGCCCTCCAGGACACCTACACCACCCGATGTCACAGGAAGGCCAAAAAGATCATCAAGGACATCAACCACCCGAGCTACTGCCTGTTCACCCCGCTATCATCCAGAAGGCGAGGTCAGTAAAGGTGCATCAAAGCTGGGACCGAGAGACTGAAGAACAGCTTCTATCTCAAGGCCATCAGACTGTTAAACAGCCATCACTAACACATTACAGGCTGCTGCCTATATACATAGACTTTGAATCACTGGCCACTTTAATAATGGAACACTAGTCACTTTAATAATGTTTACAAATGTTACATTATTCATCAAATGTATATACTGTCTTAGTCTGACATTGAGCATGAAAAGTTAAACCATTATTTTAGACGTGTTCATTATGAAATCGTTAGATATTACTGCACTGTTGGAGCTAGACACCAACATCTGCTAAACACGTATGTGACATAAAACCTTGATTTCACTTTAACGTTTCCCCCATTAAACAAGAAATTATAATGTCCACGGTCATTTCAACTACCAAATAAAACACTCACGCCTCAACATCCAACACTGTAATAAAAACCCCAACACAGCAGATCAAATGTTATAAGTAGTTTTAATTATTCTTGGTCACAACGGTGGTATAATACAGACAGCTGGGGGTCAGAGGTCAGGCTTTGCCCTGCTGGGTCAGGGGGGGAGGGGCTTAGTGGTACTTCCTCCAGCGGTCGTGCTCTGAGAGAAGAAGAAGAAGGAACGGAGAAGGATAGAGGGAGGACAAAGAGCGAGGGAGGACAAAGAGCGAGGGAGACAGGTTAGATCAGAAGAGATTGTCCTTCAGTGTTTTGAGGTGAACGGTATTGTATGAGGTGTGTACTCAGACGTCGTCGTACTCCCACAGTGTTTTGAGGTGAACGGTATTGTATGAGGTGTGTACTCAGACGTGGTCGTACTCCCACAGTGTTTTGAGGTGAACGGTATTGTATGTGGTGTGTACTCAGACGTCGTCGTACTCCCACAGTGTTTTGAGGTGAACGGTATTGTATGAGGTGTGTACTCAGACGTGGTCGTACTCCCACAGTGTTTTGAGGTGAACGGTATTGTATGTGGTGTGTACTCAGACGTCGTCGTACTCCCACAGTGTTTTGAGGTGAACGGTATTGTATGTGGTGTGTACTCAGACGTGGTCGTACTCCCACAGTGTTTTGAGGTGAACGGTATTGTATGTGGTGTGTACTCAGACGTGGTCGTACTCACACAGTGTTTTGAGGTGAACGGTATTGTATGTGGTGTGTACTCAAACGTGGTCGTACTCCCACAGTGTTTTGAGGTGAACGGTATTGTATGTGGTGTGTACTCAGACGTGGTCGTACTCACACAGTGTTTTGAGGTGAACGGTATTGTATGAGGTGTGTACTCAGACGTGGTCGTACTCCCACAGTGTTTTGAGGTGAACGGTATTGTATGTGGTGTGTACTCAGACGTGGTCGTACTCCCACAGTGCAGCGTCTGTACTTACTGAGGTGGTCGTACTCCCACATGTAACTAAGGGCCACGTATCCAACCAGCAGCATGGCCACGCCTCCAATACCTCCCTTCTTCACGTTGATGTACTTGTTGTAATATCTGTCATGGCCTGGGGGGGGGGACAACATGTTACTGTTGGGGGGGGGGACAACATTACTGTTAGATACTGTTGGGGGGGGGACACGTTACTGTTAGACACTGTTGGGGGGGGGGACAACATTACTGTTAGATACTGTTGGGGGGGGGACACGTTACTGTTAGACACTGTTGGGGGGGGGACACGTTACTGTTAGACACTGTCGGGGGGGAGACAACATGCTGCTGTTAGATACTGTGTGTGTTGGACGGGGGTACTTGTTGTAATATCTGTCATGGCCTGGGGGGGACAACATGTTACTGTGTGTGTTGGGGGGGGGGGTACCATTGCGGATGCTGCCGAGGATTCCGTTAGGAGTGAAGTCCCTCTTGCCCAGCCAGGAGCCCAACTCTCCCAGCTTCACATCCATCAGACGCTTCTCACCCAAGGGAACTAAGGACACAGGTACACAATAAATACACACCCTCCGTCCCTCTCAGACCCTCCGTCCCTCTCACACCCTCCGTCCCTCTCACACCCTGCGTCCCTCTCACACCCTGCGTCCCTCTCACACCCTGCGTCCCTCTCACACCCTGCGTCCCTCTCACACCCTGCGTCCCTCTCACACCCTCCGTCCCTCTCACACCCTCCGTCCCTCTCACACCCTCCGTCCCTCTCACACCCTGCGTCCCTCTCAGACCCTCCGTCCCTCTCAGACCCTCCGTCCCTCTCAGACCCTCCGTCCCTCTCAGACCCTGCGTCCCTCTCAGACCCTGCGTCCCTCTCAGACACCACCAAAGATAGCATTCATTGTTACAAGTTAAATGGTTACCATGTCTTGTTAGTATTTCACTAGAGTCCTGACCCAGTGGTGTAAAATACTCATAATCCACTAAGATGCACAAGTTAGCTGTTTGGAGAACGCAACGCTGTCAGCTAACTAAAGTTAAATAGTTAGCTATGTTCAAAGTCACGGGAGTTACGTTGAGCCTGGATCGCTGAGAGAACCGGTTAGCGGTCATTAGCCAGCAAAGCTACAAAACGTTGCCAAGTCCGACTGCCTGCAGAGGCTATTAGTCCTGCAGGCTAACTAGCTTAGCTAGCTAACTTACCAGGCTAAATACCTAACCACATAGCATATCGTCTGGACGCAAACGCTGTAAAATTGGCTGAATTGTACAACCCTTTAGAGAAACTGTCAGGGAATATATATTATATTCCTTCTCTCCATGTAATATCCCCAAGCTGTTATTTAAAGTGGTATCTGTCCGTTTGAATGGCCATGACAGCAAAGTCCTTGACTTGACTCTAACCGTGGATTTACCGCGGCCTTAAAAACACAACATACGAACATCAACTAACTCCACACATCTCGCTTTTTTTATGTAATAAAATACAATGTTTCGCATGTAAAATTCTTAAGTGAAATATGTCAGTTCAATTTTTTTATAAACCTGTAAACGTTTTTCCACAGCAGACCAATGTAAAAACAGACGTACCTATTCTGTCCGCCATCTTGCTCGGTGGAGAAGGTGAAGACCGCAGTGGATGTCGGGACTAAAATGGAAGGAGAGGATTGTGGGAGGACCGTGGTGTTAGTCTAGAAGGGAAAAAGCTTTTGTCAAAAAGTCACTTTTCGTAGTAAATTTAGGAGAACGTACGTAGCAGGTTAGGAGAAAAAACGTATCAGGTTATGATAATTAGGTTTAAGGTTAGGAAAATGGTTCGGGTTAGCTAAAATGCAAAAAAAAAAAAAAAAATATTTATATAATATTATATTAATAAGTATGTCAATTTGACGAAAGCTGTATCCCATCTAGACATATTGCCGTTTTCTATGTTGTCTGTAGCGTGTGACGTGTGGAAGCACTTTGTTGCTTTTATACTATGTTGCTCTGTCTGCATGCTACGTCTGGCTTGTCCTATGTTTCTCTGTCTGCATGCTACGTCTGGCTTGTCCTATGTTGCTCTGTCTGCATGCTACGTCTGGCTTGTCCTATGTTTCTCTGTCTGCATGCTACGTCTGGCTTGTCCTATGTTGCTCTGTCTGCATGCTACGTCTGGCTTGTCCTATGTTGCTCTGTCTGCATGCTACGTCTGGCTTGTCCTATGTTGCTCTGTGTGTGCTCACTGTTCAATGATTATCCGAATTATTATTGTAATTGTTTTTAATAACCTGCCCAGGGACTGCGCTTGAAAATTAGCCGGCTGGCTAAAACCGGCGCTTTTACTGAAACGTTGATGCACTGTCCCTGTAAAAATAAAAATAAACTCAAACATGACCGAAGAAAGTGTCAAGGCACAATATTTGTATTAATATTGTTAGGGCTGTATAATAACAATTACATTATTTGTAAAAAAAATATATATATATAAAACATAATATATTTTACAACACAGCTAATAACAGAAAGAGACATTTGTTCATAAACGCACCATCTGATTCGCAGGTCTGCAGAGCCGCTTCTATCCACTAGAGGGCAGCAGATAACATAACAGAATGCAGTTCGACAGTTTGTTTTCAGAATTATGTTTTTTTAATCAGGTGTCTATTCAAGCTGACATTCATCTCATTACCTAAGGTAAAAGGGTTATGTTAGCGTTTACTTGCACCATTGAGAGCATCCTGTCTGGCTGTATCACCGCCTGGTACGGCAACTGCACCGCCCACAACCGTAGGGCTCTCCAGAGGGTAGTGAGGTCTGCACAACGCATCACCGGGGGCAAACTACCTGCCCTCCAGGACACCTACACCACCCGATGTCACAGGAAGGCCAAAAAGATCAAGGACAACAACCACCAGAACCACTGCCTGTTCACCCCGCTATCATCCAGAAGGCGAGGTCAGTACAGGTACATCAAAGCTGGGTCCCGAGAGACTGAAAAACAGCTTCTATCTCAAGGCCCCATCAGGCTGTTAAACAGCCATCCCTGCCCTGAACTCAGTCACTGTCACTAGCGACTACCACCAGGTTTCTCTACCGTGCACGTTAGAGACGTCTGCCCTATGTACATAGTCATGGACCACTGGCCACTTTAATAATGGAACACTGTCAGAGTTCCTCTGTCTGGTGTCTGTGTTCTTTTGTCCATCATAATCTTTTCTTTTTATTGGCCAGTCTGAGATATGGCTTTTTCTTTGCAACTCTGCCTAGAAGGCCAACATCCCGGAGTCGCCTCTTCACTGTTGACGTTGAGACTGGTGTTTTGCAGGTACTATTTAATGAAGCTGCCAGTTGAGGACTTGTGAGGCGTCTGTTTCTCAAACTAGACCCTCTAATGTACTTGTCCTCTTGCTCAGTTGTCCTCCGAGGCCTCCCACTCCTCTTTCTATTCTGGTTAGAGCCAGTTTGTGCTGTTCTGTGAAGGGAGTAGTACACAGCGTTGTACGAGATCTTCAGTTTCTTGGCAATTTCTCGCATGGAATAGCCTTCATTTCTCAGAACAAGAATAGGACTGTCACGCCCTGACCTTAGAGATCCTTTTTATGTCTCTATTTTGGTTTGGTCAGGGTGTGAGTTGGGGTGGGTATTCTATGTTCTATTATTTGTATTTCTATGTTTTGGACGGGTGTGGTTCTCAATCAGGGACAGCTGTCTATCGTTGTCTCTGAGAACCATACTTAGGCAGCCCTTTAACCCCACCTGTCTTCCTGGGACGTTGACTTTGTTTATGGCACTTAGCCTTTAGCTGCACGGTTTGTTTTTGTAGTTTTTATTGTTTTGTTCGGCGTCTTTTCATAATAATAAAGAAAATGTACGCTAACCACTCTGTTTGTTTCTCAGGGTGTATAATGGGAATAACACCTGGTTTGTTTCTCAGGGTGTATAATGGGAATAACACCTGGTTTGTTTCTCCGGGTGTATAATGGGAATAACACCTGGTTTGTTTCTCAGGGTGTATAATGGGAATAACACCTGGTTTGTTTCTCAGGGTGTATAATGGGAATAACACCTGGTTTGTTTCTCAGGGTGTATAATGGGAATAACACCTGGTTTGTTTCTCAGGGTGTATAATGGGAATAACACCTGGTTTGTTTCTCAGGGTGTATAATGGGAATAACACCTGGTTTGTTTCTCAGGGTGTATAATGGGAATAACACCTGGTTTGTTTCTCAGGGTGTATAATGGGAATAACACCTGGTTTGTTTCTCAGGGTGTATAATGGGAATAACACCTGGTTTGTTTCTCAGGGTGTATAATGGGAATAACACCTGGTTTGTTTCTCAGGGTGTATAATGGGAATAACACCTGGTTTGTTTCTCAGGGTGTATAATGGGAATAACATCTGGTTTGTTTCTCAGGGTGTATAATGGTAATAACACCTGGTTTGTTTCTCAGGGTGTATAATGGGAATAACACCCTGGTTTGTTTCTCAGGGTGTATAATGGGAATAACACCTGGTTTGTTTCTCAGGGTGTATAATGGGAATAACACCTGGTTTGTTTCTCAGGGTATATAATGGGAATAACACCCTGGTTTGTTTCTCAGGGTGTATAATGGGAATAACACCTGGTTTGTTTCTCAGGGTGTATAATGGGAATAACATCTGGTTTGTTTCTCAGGGTGTATAATGGGAATAACACCTGGTTTGTTTCTCAGGGTGTATAATGGGAATAACACCTGGTTTGTTTCTCAGGGTGTATAATGGGAATAACATCTGGTTTGTTTCTCAGGGTGTATAATGGGAATAACATCTGGTTTGTTTCTCAGGGTGTATAATGGGAATAACACCTGGTTTGTTTCTCAGGGTGTATAATGGGAATAACACCTGGTTTGTTTCTCAGGGTGTATAATGGGAATAACACCTGGTTTGTTTCTCAGGGTATATAATGGGAATAACACCTGGTTTGTTTCTCAGGGTGTATAATGGGAATAACACCTGGTTTGTTTCTCAGGGTGTATAATGGGAATAACATCAGGTTTGTTTCTCAGGGTGTATAATGGGAATAACACCTGGTTTGTTTCTCAGGGTGTATAATGGGAATAACATCAGGTTTGTTTCTCAGGGTGTATAATGGGAATAACACCTGGTTTGTTTCTCAGGGTGTATAATGGGAATAACATCTGGTTTGTTTCTCAGGGTGTATAATGGGAATAACATCTGGTTTGTTTCTCAGGGTGTATAATGGGAATAACATCTGGTTTGTTTCTCAGGGTGTATAATGGGAATAACACCTGGTTTGTTTCTCAGGGTGTATAATGGGAATAACACCTGGTTTGTTTCTCAGGGTGTATAATGGGAATAACATCAGGTTTGTTTCTCAGGGTGTATAATGGGAATAACACCTGGTTTGTTTCTCAGGGTGTATAATGGGAATAACACCTGGTTTGTTTCTCAGGGTGTATAATGGGAATAACATCTGGTTTGTTTCTCAGGGTGTATAATGGGAATAACATCTGGTTTGTTTCTCAGGGTGTATAATGGGAATAACATCTGGTTTGTTTCTCAGGGTGTATAATGGGAATAACATCTGGTTTGTTTCTCAGGGTGTATAATGGGAATAACATCTGGTTTGTTTCTCAGGGTGTATAATGGGAATAACATCTGGTTTGTTTCTCAGGGTGTATAATGGGAATAACATCTGGTTTGATTCTCAGGGTGTATAATGGGAATAACACCTGGTTTGTTTCTCAGGGTGTATAATGGGAATAACACCTGGTTTGTTTCTCAGGGTGTATAATGGGAATAACGTCTGGTTTGTTTCTCAGGGTGTAGAATGGGAATAACACCTGGTTTGTTTCTCAGGGTGTATAATGGGAATAACGTCTGGTTTGTTTCTCAGGGTGTATAATGGGAATAACATCTGGTTTGTTTCTCAGGGTGTATAATGGGAATAACACCTGGTTTGTTTCTCAGGGTGTATAATGGGAATAACACCTGGTTTGTTTCTCAGGGTGTATAATGGGAATAACACCTGGTTTGTTTCTCAGGGTGTATAATGGGAATAACACCTGGTTTGTTTCTCAGGGGGTATAATGGGAATAACACCTGGTTTGTTTCTCAGGGTGTATAATGGGAATAACATCTGGTTTGTTTCTCAGGGTGTATAATGTGAATAACACCTGGTTTGTTTCTCAGGGTGTATAATGTGAATAACACCTGGTTTGTTTCTCAGGGTGTAGAATGGGAATAACATCTGGTTTGTTTCTCAGGGTGTATAATGGGAATAACGTCTGGTTTGTTTCTCAGGGTGTATAATGGGAATAACACCTGGTTTGTTACTCAGGGTGTATAATGGGAATAACATCTGGTTTGTTTCTCAGGGTGTATAATGGGAATAACATCTGGTTTGTTTCTCAGGGTGTATAATGGGAATAACACCTGGTTTGTTTCTCAGGGTGTATAATGGGAATAACATCTGGTTTGTTTCTCAGGGTGTATAATGGGAATAACATCTGGTTTGTTTCTCAGGGTGTATAATGGGAATAACACCTGGTTTGTTTCTCAGGGTGTATAATGGGAATAACACCTGGTTTGTTTCTCAGGGTGTATAATGGGAATAACATCTGGTTGGTTTCTCAGGGTGTATAATGGGAATAACATCTGGTTTGTTTCTCAGGGTGTATAATGGGAATAACACCTGGTTTGTTTCTCAGGGTGTATAATGGGAATAACACCTGGTTTGTTTCTCAGGGTGTATAATGGGAATAACATCTGGTTTGTTTCTCAGGGTGTATAATGGGAATAACACCTGGTTTGTTTCTCAGGGTGTATAATGGGAATAACATCTGGTTTGTTTCTCAGGGTGTATAATGGGAATAACACCTGGTTTGTTTCTCAGGGTGTATAATGGGAATAACATCTGGTTTGTTTCTCAGGGTGTATAATGGTAATAACACCTGGTTTGTTTCTCAGGGTGTATAATGGGAATAACACCTGGTTTGTTTCTCAGGGTGTATAATGGGAATAACATCAGGTTTGTTTCTCAGGGTGTATAATGGTAATAACACCTGGTTTGTTTCTCAGGGTGTATAATGGGAATAACACCCTGGTTTGTTTCTCAGGGTGTATAATGGGAATAACACCTGTTTTTTTTCTCAGGGTGTATAATGGGAATAACACCTGGTTTGTTTCTCAGGGTATATAATGGGAATAACACCCTGGTTTGTTTCTCAGGGTGTATAATGGGAATAACACCTGGTTTGTTTCTCAGGGTGTATAATGGGAATAACATCTGGTTTGTTTCTCAGGGTGTATAATGGGAATAACACCTGGTTTGTTTCTCAGGGTGTATAATGGGAATAACACCTGGTTTGTTTCTCAGGGTGTATAATGGGAATAACATCTGGTTTGTTTCTCAGGGTGTATAATGGGAATAACACCTGGTTTGTTTCTCAGGGTATATAATGGGAATAACACCTGGTTTGTTTCTCAGGGTGTATAATGGGAATAACACCTGGTTTGTTTCTCAGGGTGTATAATGGGAATAACATCAGGTTTGTTTCTCAGGGTGTATAATGGGAATAACACCTGGTTTGTTTCTCAGGGTGTATAATGGGAATAACATCAGGTTTGTTTCTCAGGGTGTATAATGGGAATAACACCTGGTTTGTTTCTCAGGGTGTATAATGGGAATAACATCTGGTTTATTTCTCAGGGTGTATAATGGGAATAACATCTGGTTTGTTTCTCAGGGTGTATAATGGGAATAACATCTGGTTTGTTTCTCAGGGTGTATAATGGGAATAACACCTGGTTTGTTTCTCAGGGTGTATAATGGGAATAACATCTGGTTTGTTTCTCAGGGTGTATAATGGGAATAACACCTGGTTTGTTTCTCAGGGTGTATAATGGGAATAACACCTGGTTTGTTTCTCAGGGTGTATAATGGGAATAACATCTGGTTTGTTTCTCAGGGTGTATAATGGGAATAACATCAGGTTTGTTTCTCAGGGTGTATAATGGGAATAACACCTGGTTTGTTTCTCAGGGTGTATAATGGGAATAACATCAGGTTTGTTTCTCAGGGTGTATAATGGGAATAACACCTGGTTTGTTTCTCAGGGTGTATAATGGGAATAACACCTGGTTTGTTTCTCAGGGTGTATAATGGGAATAACACCTGGTTTGTTTCTCAGGGTGTATAATGGGAATAACATCAGGTTTGTTTCTCAGGGTGTATAATGGGAATAACACCTGGTTTGTTTCTCAGGGTGTATAATGGGAATAACATCAGGTTTGTTTCTCAGGGTGTATAATGGGAATAACATCTGGTTTGTTTCTCAGGGTGTATAATGGGAATAACACCTGGTTTGTTTCTCAGGGTGTATAATGGGAATAACACCTGGTTTGATTCTCAGGGTGTATAATGGGAATAACACCTGGTTTGTTTCTCAGGGTGTATAATGGGAATAACATCTGGTTTGATTCTCAGGGTGTATAATGGGAATAACACCTGGTTTGTTTCTCAGGGTGTATAATGGGAATAACATCTGGTTTGATTCTCAGGGTGTATAATGGGAATAACACCTGGTTTGTTTCTCAGGGTGTATAATGGGAATAACACCTGGTTTGATTCTCAGGGTGTATAATGGGAATAACACCTGGTTTGTTTCTCAGGGTGTATAATGGGAATAACATCTGGTTTGATTCTCAGGGTGTATAATGGGAATAACACCTGGTTTGTTTCTCAGGGTGTATAATGGGAATAACGTCTGGTTTGTTTCTCAGGGTGTAGAATGGGAATAACACCTGGTTTGTTTCTCAGGGTGTATAATGGGAATAACGTCTGGTTTGTTTCTCAGGGTGTATAATGGGAATAACACCTGGTTATTGGTCAGGGTGTATAATGGGAATAACATCTGGTTTGTTTCTCAGGGTGTAGAATGGGAATAACACCTGGTTTGTTTCTCAGGGTGTATAATGGGAATAACATCTGGTTTGTTTCTCAGGGTGTATAATGGGAATAACACCTGGTTTGTTTCTCAGGGTGTATAATGGGAATAACACCTGGTTTGTTTCTCAGGGTGTATAATGGGAATAACATCAGGTTTGTTTCTCAGGGTGTATAATGGGAATAACACCTGGTTTGTTTCTCAGGGTGTATAATGGGAATAACACCTGGTTTGTTTCTCAGGGTGTATAATGGGAATAACACCTGGTTTGTTTCTCAGGGTGTATAATGGGAATAACATCTGGTTTGTTTCTCAGGGTGTATAATGGGAATAACACCTGGTTTGTTTCTCAGGGTGTATAATGGGAATAACACCTGGTTTGTTTCTCAGGGTGTATAATGGGAATAACATCAGGTTTGTTTCTCAGGGTGTATAATGGGAATAACACCTGGTTTGTTTCTCAGGGTGTATAATGGGAATAACACCTGGTTTGTTTCTCAGGGTGTATAATGGGAATAACACCTGGTTTGTTTCTCAGGGTGTATAATGGGAATAACATCAGGTTTGTTTCTCAGGGTGTATAATGGGAATAACACCTGGTTTGTTTCTCAGGGTGTATAATGGGAATAACACCTGGTTTGTTTCTCAGGGTGTATAATGGGAATAACACCTGGTTTGTTTCTCAGGGTGTATAATGGTAATAACACCTGGTTTGTTTCTCAGGGTGTATAATGGGAATAACACCTGGTTTGTTTCTCAGGGTGTATAATGGGAATAACACCTGGTTTGTTACTCAGGGTGTATAATGGGAATAACATCTGGTTTGTTTCTCAGGGTGTATAATGGGAATAACATCTGGTTTGTTTCTCAGGGTGTATAATGGGAATAACACCTGGTTTGTTTCTCAGGGTGTATAATGTGAATAACACCTGGTTTGTTTCTCAGGGTGTATAATGTGAATAACACCTGGTTTGTTTCTCAGGGTGTAGAATGGGAATAACACCTGGTTTGTTTCTCAGGGTATATAATGGGAATAACACCTGGTTTGTTTCTCAGGGTGTATAATGGGAATAACATCAGGTTTGTTTCTCAGGGTGTATAATGGGAATAACATCTGGTTTGTTTCTCAGGGTGTATAATGGGAATAACACCTGGTTTGTTTCTCAGGGTGTATAATGGGAATAACACCTGGTTTGTTTCTCAGGGTGTATAATGGGAATAACATCAGGTTTGTTTCTCAGGGTGTATAATGGGAATAACACCTGGTTTGTTTCTCAGGGTGTATAATGGGAATAACACCTGGTTTGTTTCTCAGGGTGTATAATGGGAATAACACCTGGTTTGTTTCTCAGGGTGTATAATGGGAATAACATCTGGTTTGTTTCTCAGGGTGTATAATGGGAATAACACCTGGTTTGTTTCTCAGGGTGTATAATGGGAATAACACCTGGTTTGTTTCTCAGGGTGTATAATGGGAATAACATCAGGTTTGTTTCTCAGGGTGTATAATGGGAATAACACCTGGTTTGTTTCTCAGGGTGTATAATGGGAATAACACCTGGTTTGTTTCTCAGGGTGTATAATGGGAATAACACCTGGTTTGTTTCTCAGGGTGTATAATGGGAATAACATCAGGTTTGTTTCTCAGGGTGTATAATGGGAATAACACCTGGTTTGTTTCTCAGGGTGTATAATGGGAATAACACCTGGTTTGTTTCTCAGGGTGTATAATGGGAATAACACCTGGTTTGTTTCTCAGGGTGTATAATGGTAATAACACCTGGTTTGTTTCTCAGGGTGTATAATGGGAATAACACCTGGTTTGTTTCTCAGGGTGTATAATGGGAATAACACCTGGTTTGTTACTCAGGGTGTATAATGGGAATAACATCTGGTTTGTTTCTCAGGGTGTATAATGGGAATAACATCTGGTTTGTTTCTCAGGGTGTATAATGGGAATAACACCTGGTTTGTTTCTCAGGGTGTATAATGTGAATAACACCTGGTTTGTTTCTCAGGGTGTATAATGTGAATAACACCTGGTTTGTTTCTCAGGGTGTAGAATGGGAATAACACCTGGTTTGTTTCTCAGGGTATATAATGGGAATAACACCTGGTTTGTTTCTCAGGGTGTATAATGGGAATAACACCTGGTTTGTTTCTCAGGGTGTATAATGGGAATAACATCAGGTTTGTTTCTCAGGGTGTATAATGGGAATAACACCTGGTTTGTTTCTCAGGGTGTATAATGGGAATAACATCAGGTTTGTTTCTCAGGGTGTATAATGGGAATAACACCTGGTTTGTTTCTCAGGGTGTATAATGGGAATAACATCTGGTTTGTTTCTCAGGGTGTATAATGGGAATAACATCTGGTTTGTTTCTCAGGGTGTATAATGGGAATAACATCTGGTTTGTTTCTCAGGGTGTATAATGGGAATAACACCTGGTTTGTTTCTCAGGGTGTATAATGGGAATAACACCTGGTTTGTTTCTCAGGGTGTATAATGGGAATAACATCTGGTTGGTTTCTCAGGGTGTATAATGGGAATAACATCTGGTTGGTTTCTCAGGGTGTATAATGGGAATAACACCTGGTTTGTTTCTCAGGGTGTATAATGGGAATAACACCTGGTTTGTTTCTCAGGGTGTATAATGGGAATAACATCTGGTTTGTTTCTCAGGGTGTATAATGGGAATAACACCTGGTTTGTTTCTCAGGGTGTATAATGGGAATAACATCTGGTTTGTTTCTCAGGGTGTATAATGGGAATAACACCTGGTTTGTTTCTCAGGGTGTATAATGGGAATAACATCTGGTTTGTTTCTCAGGGTGTATAATGGTAATAACACCTGGTTTGTTTCTCAGGGTGTATAATGGGAATAACACCTGGTTTGTTTCTCAGGGTGTATAATGGGAATAACATCAGGTTTGTTTCTCAGGGTGTATAATGGTAATAACACCTGGTTTGTTTCTCAGGGTGTATAATGGGAATAACACCCTGGTTTGTTTCTCAGGGTGTATAATGGGAATAACACCTGGTTTGTTTCTCAGGGTGTATAATGGGAATAACACCTGGTTTGTTTCTCAGGGTATATAATGGGAATAACACCCTGGTTTGTTTCTCAGGGTGTATAATGGGAATAACACCTGGTTTGTTTCTCAGGGTGTATAATGGGAATAACATCTGGTTTGTTTCTCAGGGTGTATAATGGGAATAACACCTGGTTTGTTTCTCAGGGTGTAGAATGGGAATAACACCTGGTTTGTTTCTCAGGGTGTAGAATGGGAATAACACCTGGTTTGTTTCTCAGGGTGTATAATGGGAATAACATCTGGTTTGTTTCTCAGGGTGTATAATGGGAATAACATCTGGTTTGTTTCTCAGGGTGTATAATGGGAATAACACCTGGTTTGTTTCTCAGGGTGTATAATGGGAATAACACCTGGTTTGTTTCTCAGGGTGTATAATGGGAATAACACCTGGTTTGTTTCTCAGGGTATATAATGGGAATAACACCTGGTTTGTTTCTCAGGGTGTATAATGGGAATAACACCTGGTTTGTTTCTCAGGGTGTATAATGGGAATAACATCAGGTTTGTTTCTCAGGGTGTATAATGGGAATAACACCTGGTTTGTTTCTCAGGGTGTATAATGGGAATAACATCAGGTTTGTTTCTCAGGGTGTATAATGGGAATAACACCTGGTTTGTTTCTCAGGGTGTATAATGGGAATAACATCTGGTTTGTTTCTCAGGGTGTAGAATGGGAATAACACCTGGTTTGTTTCTCAGGGTGTATAATGGGAATAACATCTGGTTTGTTTCTCAGGGTGTATAATGGGAATAACACCTGGTTTGTTTCTCAGGGTGTATAATGGGAATAACACCTGGTTTGTTTCTCAGGGTGTATAATGGGAATAACATCAGGTTTGTTTCTCAGGGTGTATAATGGGAATAACACCTGGTTTGTTTCTCAGGGTGTATA
This sequence comes from Salvelinus fontinalis, assembly GCF_029448725.1. Taxonomy (NCBI): domain Eukaryota; kingdom Metazoa; phylum Chordata; class Actinopteri; order Salmoniformes; family Salmonidae; genus Salvelinus; species Salvelinus fontinalis. The sequence continues at coordinate 64,377 of NW_026600448.1, read as the reverse complement.
ATGGGAATAACACCTGGTTTGTTTCTCAGGGTGTATAATGGGAATAACACCTGGTTTGTTTCTCAGGGTGTATAATGGGAATAACATCAGGTTTGTTTCTCAGGGTGTATAATGGGAATAACACCTGGTTTGTTTCTCAGGGTGTATAATGGGAATAACACCTGGTTTGTTTCTCAGGGTGTATAATGGGAATAACACCTGGTTTGTTTCTCAGGGTGTATAATGGTAATAACACCTGGTTTGTTTCTCAGGGTGTATAATGGGAATAACACCTGGTTTGTTTCTCAGGGTGTATAATGGGAATAACACCTGGTTTGTTACTCAGGGTGTATAATGGGAATAACATCTGGTTTGTTTCTCAGGGTGTATAATGGGAATAACATCTGGTTTGTTTCTCAGGGTGTATAATGGGAATAACACCTGGTTTGTTTCTCAGGGTGTATAATGTGAATAACACCTGGTTTGTTTCTCAGGGTGTATAATGTGAATAACACCTGGTTTGTTTCTCAGGGTGTAGAATGGGAATAACACCTGGTTTGTTTCTCAGGGTATATAATGGGAATAACACCTGGTTTGTTTCTCAGGGTGTATAATGGGAATAACACCTGGTTTGTTTCTCAGGGTGTATAATGGGAATAACATCAGGTTTGTTTCTCAGGGTGTATAATGGGAATAACACCTGGTTTGTTTCTCAGGGTGTATAATGGGAATAACATCAGGTTTGTTTCTCAGGGTGTATAATGGGAATAACACCTGGTTTGTTTCTCAGGGTGTATAATGGGAATAACATCTGGTTTGTTTCTCAGGGTGTATAATGGGAATAACATCTGGTTTGTTTCTCAGGGTGTATAATGGGAATAACATCTGGTTTGTTTCTCAGGGTGTATAATGGGAATAACACCTGGTTTGTTTCTCAGGGTGTATAATGGGAATAACACCTGGTTTGTTTCTCAGGGTGTATAATGGGAATAACATCTGGTTGGTTTCTCAGGGTGTATAATGGGAATAACATCTGGTTTGTTTCTCAGGGTGTATAATGGGAATAACACCTGGTTTGTTTCTCAGGGTGTATAATGGGAATAACACCTGGTTTGTTTCTCAGGGTGTATAATGGGAATAACATCTGGTTTGTTTCTCAGGGTGTATAATGGGAATAACACCTGGTTTGTTTCTCAGGGTGTATAATGGGAATAACATCTGGTTTGTTTCTCAGGGTGTATAATGGGAATAACACCTGGTTTGTTTCTCAGGGTGTATAATGGGAATAACATCTGGTTTGTTTCTCAGGGTGTATAATGGTAATAACACCTGGTTTGTTTCTCAGGGTGTATAATGGGAATAACACCTGGTTGGTTTCTCAGGGTGTATAATGGGAATAACATCAGGTTTGTTTCTCAGGGTGTATAATGGTAATAACACCTGGTTTGTTTCTCAGGGTGTATAATGGGAATAACACCCTGGTTTGTTTCTCAGGGTGTATAATGGGAATAACACCTGGTTTGTTTCTCAGGGTGTATAATGGGAATAACACCTGGTTTGTTTCTCAGGGTATATAATGGGAATAACACCCTGGTTTGTTTCTCAGGGTGTATAATGGGAATAACACCTGGTTTGTTTCTCAGGGTGTATAATGGGAATAACATCTGGTTTGTTTCTCAGGGTGTATAATGGGAATAACACCTGGTTTGTTTCTCAGGGTGTATAATGGGAATAACACCTGGTTTGTTTCTCAGGGTGTATAATGGGAATAACATCTGGTTTGTTTCTCAGGGTGTATAATGGGAATAACACCTGGTTTGTTTCTCAGGGTGTATAATGGGAATAACACCTGGTTTGTTTCTCAGGGTGTATAATGGGAATAACACCTGGTTTGTTTCTCAGGGTATATAATGGGAATAACACCTGGTTTGTTTCTCAGGGTGTATAATGGGAATAACACCTGGTTTGTTTCTCAGGGTGTATAATGGGAATAACATCAGGTTTGTTTCTCAGGGTGTATAATGGGAATAACACCTGGTTTGTTTCTCAGGGTGTATAATGGGAATAACATCAGGTTTGTTTCTCAGGGTGTATAATGGGAATAACACCTGGTTTGTTTCTCAGGGTGTATAATGGGAATAACATCTGGTTTGTTTCTCAGGGTGTATAATGGGAATAACATCTGGTTTGTTTCTCAGGGTGTATAATGGGAATAACATCTGGTTTGTTTCTCAGGGTGTATAATGGGAATAACACCTGGTTTGTTTCTCAGGGTGTATAATGGGAATAACACCTGGTTTGTTTCTCAGGGTGTATAATGGGAATAACATCTGGTTTGTTTCTCAGGGTGTATAATGGGAATAACATCAGGTTTGTTTCTCAGGGTGTATAATGGGAATAACACCTGGTTTGTTTCTCAGGGTGTATAATGGGAATAACATCAGGTTTGTTTCTCAGGGTGTATAATGGGAATAACACCTGGTTTGTTTCTCAGGGTGTATAATGGGAATAACATCAGGTTTGTTTCTCAGGGTGTATAATGGGAATAACATCTGGTTTGTTTCTCAGGGTGTAGAATGGGAATAACATCTGGTTTGATTCTCAGGGTGTATAATGGGAATAACATCTGGTTTGATTCTCAGGGTGTATAATGGGAATAACACCTGGTTTGTTTCTCAGGGTGTATAATGGGAATAACGTCTGGTTTGTTTCTCAGGGTGTAGAATGGGAATAACACCTGGTTTGTTTCTCAGGGTGTATAATGGGAATAACGTCTGGTTTGTTTCTCAGGGTGTATAATGGGAATAACACCTGGTTATTGGTCAGGGTGTATAATGGGAATAACATCTGGTTTGTTTCTCAGGGTGTAGAATGGGAATAACACCTGGTTTGTTTCTCAGGGTGTATAATGGGAATAACATCTGGTTTGTTTCTCAGGGTGTATAATGGGAATAACACCTGGTTTGTTTCTCAGGGTGTATAATGGGAATAACACCTGGTTTGTTTCTCAGGGTGTATAATGGGAATAACATCAGGTTTGTTTCTCAGGGTGTATAATGGGAATAACACCTGGTTTGTTTCTCAGGGTGTATAATGGGAATAACACCTGGTTTGTTTCTCAGGGTGTATAATGGGAATAACACCTGGTTTGTTTCTCAGGGTGTATAATGGGAATAACATCTGGTTTGTTTCTCAGGGTGTATAATGGGAATAACACCTGGTTTGTTTCTCAGGGTGTATAATGGGAATAACACATGGTTTGTTTCTCAGGGTGTATAATGGGAATAACATCAGGTTTGTTTCTCAGGGTGTATAATGGGAATAACACCTGGTTTGTTTCTCAGGGTGTATAATGGGAATAACACCTGGTTTGTTTCTCAGGGTGTATAATGGGAATAACACCTGGTTTGTTTCTCAGGGTGTATAATGGGAATAACATCAGGTTTGTTTCTCAGGGTGTATAATGGGAATAACACCTGGTTTGTTTCTCAGGGTGTATAATGGGAATAACACCTGGTTTGTTTCTCAGGGTGTATAATGGGAATAACACCTGGTTTGTTTCTCAGGGTGTATAATGGTAATAACACCTGGTTTGTTTCTCAGGGTGTATAATGGGAATAACACCTGGTTTGTTTCTCAGGGTGTATAATGGGAATAACACCTGGTTTGTTTCTCAGGGTGTATAATGGGAATAACACCTGGTTTGTTACTCAGGGTGTATAATGGGAATAACATCTGGTTTGTTTCTCAGGGTGTATAATGGGAATAACACCTGGTTTGTTTCTCAGGGTGTATAATGTGAATAACACCTGGTTTGTTTCTCAGGGTGTATAATGTGAATAACACCTGGTTTGTTTCTCAGGGTGTAGAATGGGAATAACACCTGGTTTGTTTCTCAGGGTGTATAATGGGAATAACACCTGGTTTGTTTCTCAGGGTGTATAATGGGAATAACACCTGGTTTGTTTCTCAGGGTGTATAATGGGAATAACACCTGGTTTGTTTCTCAGGGTGTATAATGGGAATAACACCTGGTTTGTTTCTCAGGGTGTATAATGGGAATAACACCTGGTTTGTTTCTCAGGGTGTATAATGGGAATAACACCTGGTTTGTTTCTCAGGGTGTAGAATGGGAATAACATCTGGTTTGTTTCTCAGGGTGTATAATGGGAATAACACCTGGTTTGTTTCTCAGGGTGTATAATGGGAATAACACCTGGTTTGTTTCTCAGGGTGTATAATGGGAATAACACCTGGTTTGTTTCTCAGGGTGTATAATGGGAATAACACCTGGTTTGTTTCTCAGGGTGTATAATGGGAATAACACCTGGTTTGTTTCTCAGGGTGTATAATGGGAATAACACCTGGTTTGTTTCTCAGGGTGTATAATGGGAATAACACCTGGTTTGTTTCTCAGGGTGTATAATGGGAATAACACCTGGTTTGTTTCTCAGGGTGTATAATGGGAATAACACCTGGTTATTGGTCAGGGTGTATAATGGGAATATGGCAGCGTGTCTCTGACAGTCACTTAGACTGGGGAGATACTGTGTCTCCACACACACACACACACACACACACACACACACACACACACACACACACACACACACACACACACACACACACACACACACACACACACACACACACACACCCAGAGTGATGGCAGGCCGGGGTGAAGTGGTTTTGGCCCTGAGCCAGGTCAGGTCCTTTATTAGAGTGATTAAAGTTTTAATGTCAAAGAAGGTGAAATGCCTTTCCTGCTTTAAACCCAACGATGCAGCGATCAATGTAAAAATATTAAATAAAATTAAATCAATGTAAGAAGCTACTCTAAACACAACAGGTAAGAAGTGCAGGGACACTGTGTTATATATACAGGGTCAGTTCCAATACCGTATTTACAATGTGCAGGGAGGGACACTGTGTTATATATACAGGGTCAGATCCAATACCGTATTTACAATGTGCAGGGAGGGACACTGTGTTATATATACAGGGTCAGATCCAATACCATATTTACAATGTGCAGGGAGGGACACTGTGTTATATATACAGGGTCAGATCCAATACCGTATTTACAATGTGCAGGGAGGGACACTGTGTTATATATACAGGGTCAGATCCAATACCGTATTTACAATGTGCAGGGAGGGACACTGTGTTATATATACAGGGTCAGTTCCAATACCGTATTTACAATGTGCAGGGAGGGACACTGTGTTATATATACAGGGTCAGTTCCAATACCGTATTTACAATGTGCAGGGAGGGACACTGTGTTATATATACAGGGTCAGATCCAATACCGTATTTACAATGTGCAGGGAGGGACACTGTGTTATATATACAGGGTCAGTTCCAATACCGTATTTACAATGTGCAGGGAGGGACACTGTGTTATATATACAGGGTCAGATCCAATACCGTATTTACAATGTGCAGGGACACTATGTTATATATACAGGGTCAGATCCAATACCGTATTTACAATGTGCAGGGAGGGACACTGTGTTATATATACAGGGTCAGATCCAATACCGTATTTACAATGTGCAGGGAGGGACACTGTGTTATATATACAGGGTCAGATCCAATACCGTATTTACAATGTGCAGGGAGGGACACTGTGTTATATATACAGGGTCAGATCCAATACCGTATTTACAATGTGCAGGGAGGGACACTGTGTTATATATACAGGGTCAGTTCCAATACCGTATTTACAATGTGCAGGGAGGGACACTGTGTTATATATACAGGGTCAGATCCAATACCGTATTTACAATGTGCAGGGAGGGACACTGTGTTATATATACAGGGTCAGTTCCAATACCGTATTTACAATGTGCAGGGAGGGACACTGTGTTATATATACAGGGTCAGATCCAATACCATATTTACAATGTGCAGGGAGGGACACTGTGTTATATATACAGGGTCAGATCCAATACCATATTTACAATGTGCAGGGAGGGACACTGTGTTATATATACAGGGTCAGATCCAATACCGTATTTACAATGTGCAGGGAGGGACACTGTGTTATATATACAGGGTCAGATCCAATACCATATTTACAATGTGCAGGGAGGGACACTGTGTTGTATATACAGGGTCAGATCCAATACCATATTTACAATGTGCAGGGAGGGACACTGTGTTATATATACAGGGTCAGATCCAATACCGTATTTACAATGTGCAGGGAGGGACACTGTGTTATATATACAGGGTCAGATCCAATACCATATTTACAATGTGCAGGGAGGGACACTGTGTTATATATACAGGGTCAGATCCAATACCATATTTACAATGTGCAGGGAGGGACACTGTGTTGTATATACAGGGTCAGATCCAATACCATATTTACAATGTGCAGGGAGGGACACTGTGTTATATATACAGGGTCAGATCCAATACCGTATTTACAATGTGCAGGGAGGGACACTGTGTTATTTATACAGGGGTCAGTATAGGGACACTGTGTTATTTATACAGGGGTCAGTATAGGGATTCTGTGTTATTTATACAGGGGTCAGTATAGGACACTGTGTTATTTATACAGGGGTCAGTATAGGGACACTGTGTTATTTATACAGGGGTCAGTATAGGGACACTGTGTTATTTATACAGGGGTCAGTATAGGGACACTGTGTTATATATATACAGGGGTCAGTATAGGGACACTGTGTTATTTATACAGGGGTCAGTATAGGGACACTGTGTTATTTATACAGGGGTCAGTATAGGGACACTGTGTTATTTATACAGGGGTCAGTATAGGGACACTGTGTTATTTATACAGGGGTCAGTGCAGGGACACTGTGTTATTTATACAGGGGTCAGTATAGGGACACTGTGTTATATATACAGGGGTCAGTATAGGGACACTGTGTTATTTATATAGGGGTCAGTATAGGGACACTGTGTTATATATACAGGGGTCAGTATAGGGACACTGTGTTATATATACAGGGGTCAGTATAGGGACACTGTGTTATTTATACAGGGGTCAGTGCAGGGACACTGTGTTATTTATACAGGGGTCAGTGCAGGGACACTGTGTTATTTATACAGGGGTCAGTATAGGGACACTGTGTTATTTATACAGGGGTCAGTGCAGGGACACTGTGTTATTTATACAGGGGTCAGTATAGGGACACTGTGTTATTTATACAGGGGTCAGTATAGGGTCACTGTGTTATTTATACAGGGGTCAGTATAGGGACACTGTGTTATTTATACAGGGGTCAGTGCAGGGACACTGTGTTATTTATACAGGGGTCAGTATAGGGACACTGTGTTATTTATACAGGGGTCAGTGCAGGGACACTGTGTTATTTATACAGGGGTCAGTATAGGGACACTGTGTTATTTATACAGGTGTCAGTGCAGGGACACTGTGTTATATATACAGGGTCAGTTCCAATACCGTATTTACAATGTGCAGGGAGGGACACTGTGTTATATATACAGGGTCAGATCCAATACCATATTTACAATGTGCAGGGAGGGACACTGTGTTATATATACAGGGTCAGATCCAATACCATATTTACAATGTGCAGGGAGGGACACTGTGTTATATATACAGGGTCAGATCCAATACCGTATTTACAATGTGCAGGGAGGGACACTGTGTTATATATACAGGGTCAGATCCAATACCATATTTACAATGTGCAGGGAGGGACACTGTGTTGTATATACAGGGTCAGATCCAATACCATATTTACAATGTGCAGGGAGGGACACTGTGTTATATATACAGGGTCAGATCCAATACCGTATTTACAATGTGCAGGGAGGGACACTGTGTTATATATACAGGGTCAGATCCAATACCATATTTACAATGTGCAGGGAGGGACACTGTGTTATATATACAGGGTCAGATCCAATACCATATTTACAATGTGCAGGGAGGGACACTGTGTTGTATATACAGGGTCAGATCCAATACCATATTTACAATGTGCAGGGAGGGACACTGTGTTATATATACAGGGTCAGATCCAATACCGTATTTACAATGTGCAGGGAGGGACACTGTGTTATTTATACAGGGGTCAGTATAGGGACACTGTGTTATTTATACAGGGGTCAGTATAGGGATTCTGTGTTATTTATACAGGGGTCAGTATAGGACACTGTGTTATTTATACAGGGGTCAGTATAGGGACACTGTGTTATTTATACAGGGGTCAGTATAGGGACACTGTGTTATTTATACAGGGGTCAGTATAGGGACACTGTGTTATATATATACAGGGGTCAGTATAGGGACACTGTGTTATTTATACAGGGGTCAGTATAGGGACACTGTGTTATTTATACAGGGGTCAGTATAGGGACACTGTGTTATTTATACAGGGGTCAGTATAGGGACACTGTGTTATTTATACAGGGGTCAGTGCAGGGACACTGTGTTATTTATACAGGGGTCAGTATAGGGACACTGTGTTATATATACAGGGGTCAGTATAGGGACACTGTGTTATTTATATAGGGGTCAGTATAGGGACACTGTGTTATATATACAGGGGTCAGTATAGGGACACTGTGTTATATATACAGGGGTCAGTATAGGGACACTGTGTTATTTATACAGGGGTCAGTGCAGGGACACTGTGTTATTTATACAGGGGTCAGTGCAGGGACACTGTGTTATTTATACAGGGGTCAGTATAGGGACACTGTGTTATTTATACAGGGGTCAGTGCAGGGACACTGTGTTATTTATACAGGGGTCAGTATAGGGACACTGTGTTATTTATACAGGGGTCAGTATAGGGTCACTGTGTTATTTATACAGGGGTCAGTATAGGGACACTGTGTTATTTATACAGGGGTCAGTGCAGGGACACTGTGTTATTTATACAGGGGTCAGTATAGGGACACTGTGTTATTTATACAGGGGTCAGTGCAGGGACACTGTGTTATTTATACAGGGGTCAGTATAGGGACACTGTGTTATTTATACAGGTGTCAGTGCAGGGACACTGTGTTATTTATACAGGGGTCAGTATAGGGACACTGTGTTATTTATACAGGGGTCAGTGCAGGGACACTGTGTTATTTATACAGGGGTCAGTATAGGGACACTGTGTTATTTATACAGGGGTCAGTGCAGGGACACTGTGTTATTTATACAGGGGTCAGTATAGGGACACTGTGTTATTTATACAGGGGTCAGTATATGGACACTGTGTTATATATACAGGGGTCAGTATAGGGACACTGTGTTATATATACAGGGGTCAGTGCAGGGACACTGTGTTATTTATACAGGGGTCAGTATAGGGACACTGTGTTATTTATACAGGGGTCAGTATAGGGACACTGTGTTATTTATACAGGGGTCAGTATAGGGACACTGTGTTATTTAT
>NW_026600448.1:47500-50000 GCF_029448725.1 Salvelinus fontinalis | reverse complement strand
AATAGTTACTATGGTGATCTATGTCCCAGGTTAGTAATACTAGTTACTATGGTGATCTATGTCCCAGGTTAGTAATAATAGTTACTATGGTGATCTATGTCCCAGGTTAGTAATAATAGTTACTGTGGTGATCTATGTCCCAGGTTAGTAATAATAGTTACTATGGTGATCTATGTCCCAGGTTAGTAATAATAGTTACTATGGTGATATATGTCCCAGGATAGTAATAATAGTTACTATGGTGATCTATGTCCCAGGTTAGTAATAATAGTTACTATGGTGATCTATGTCCCAGGTTAGTAATACTAGTTACTATGGTGATCTATGTCCCAGGTTAGTAATAATAGTTACCATGGTGATCTATGTCCCAGGTTAGTAAGATAGTTACTATGGTGATCTATGTCCCAGGTTAGTAATAATAGTTACTATGGTGATCTATGTCCCAGGTTAGTAATACTAGTTACTATGGTGATCTCTCTCTCTCTCTCTCTCGTCTCTTTCCCTCTCTCCCTCCTCTCTTTCCCTCTCTCCCTCCTCTCGTTCTCTCTGTCTCTCTCCCTCCTCTCTTTCCCTCTCTCCCTCCTCTCGTTCTCTCTCTCTCTCTCCCTCCTCTCTTTCCCTCTCTCCCTCCTCTCGTTCTCTCTGTCTCTCTCCCTCCTCTCTTTCCCTCTCTCCCTCCTCTCGTTCTCTCTCTCTCCCTCCTCTCTTTCCCTCTCTCTCCCTCTCTTTCCCTCTCTCCCTCCTCTCTCTCCCTCCTTTCTCTCTCTCTCCCTCCTCTCTTTCCCTCTCTCCCTCCTCTCGTTCTCTCTCTCTCCCTCCTCTCTTTCCCTCTCTCTCCCTCTCTTTCCCTCTCTCCCTCCTCTCTCTCCCTCCTTTCTCTCTCTCTCCCTCCTCTCTTTCTCTCTCTCTCTCTCTCTCTCTCTCTCTCTCTCCCTCCTCTCAATTCAATTCAATTCAATTCATGGGGCTTTATTGTCATGGGAAACATATGTTAACGTTGCCAAAGCAAGTGAAGTAGATAATAAACAAAAGGTAAATAAACAATAAAAATGAACAGTAAACATTACACTCACAGAAGTTCCAAAATAATAAAGACATTTCAAATGTCATATTATGTCTATAGACAGTGTTGTAACGATGTACAAATAGTTAAAGTACAAAAGGGAAAATAAATAAACATAAATATGGGTCACAGATCTTGCTGCTGTGACAATGTGGTGTTTCACCCAGTAGATACTGGTTTGTTTTCACCCAGTAGATACTGGTTTGTTTTCACCCAGTAGATACTGGTTTGTTTTTGAATTCTTTGTGGGTCTGCCTACGGCGGCCTTTCTCAGTAGCAGGGCTACGCTCACTGAGTCTGTACGTAGTCAAAGCTTTCCTTCAGTTTGGGTCAGTCACTCTCTCTCTCTGTGAGATAGATGAGAGCAGACAGAGAGTATTTAATGGAGAGGGATCCTGGGTAATGAAATACACACACAGGACACACACACACAGGACACAGGACACACACACTGTAATCACATAGAGAGGCAGTCAGATGGAAAACAGAGGAGGGGAGAAGAGAGTAGAGGATGAGAGGAGGGGAGGGGAGGAGAGGAGAGGAGGGGGGGGGGAGAAGAGGAGGGGAGGAGGGAGAAACGGGGAGTAGAGGAGAGTGGGGAGGGGAGGAGGAGAGGATGGGAGGAGAGGATGGGAGGGGAGAGGAGGGGAGGAGGTGAGAAACTGGGAGGAGGGGAGGAGTTTGTGATAACACCTTTTTAGTGATTCCCAAAGCGTCAGAAATAAATATATTGATGCAGAGTTCTGTATGTGATCAATAAAGGATACAGACTGAGAAGTTTAATGAACTACCAGGACAACAATTTACACACCCCCTCTCCCTCTCTCCCCCTTCCCCCTCTCTCTCTCCCTTCCCCCTCTCTCTCTCTCTCTTTCTCTCTCCTCCCTCCTCTTTCTCTCTCTCTCCTCTCTCTTTCTCTCCCCTTCCCCTCTCTCTCCATTCCCCCTCTCTCTCTTTCTCTCTCCTCCCTCCTCTTTCTCTCTCTCTCCTCTCTCTCTTTCTCTCCCCTTCCCCTCTCTCTCCCTTCCCCCTCTCTCTCTTTCTCTCTCCTCCCTCTCTCTCTCTCTCTTTCCTCCCTTCTCTTTCTCTCTCTCTCCTCCCTCTCTCTTTCTCTCTCCCTTCCCTTCCCCTCTCTCTCGTTCTCTCTCCCCCCTCTCTCTCCTGTCTCCCCCCTCTCTCTCTCTTTCTCTAAAGGGGAGTCAAGCTGAGGACACCGGTCTCTATGACAACCTGCTAGCTCAGGATGTGTCATAGGAACTTGATTATCTAGATTACATTAGTGTGTGTGTGTGGTGTTGTGTTGTGTTGTGTGTTGTGTGTGTGTTGTGTGTTGTGTCTCCAGGGAACATAATGTGTCCGCTGCTATAGAAGAGTAGAAACAGGAAGCTGTATTTGATTTAAAGCAGCTTTTTAGTAACTGCGAATCTAGTTATTATA
>NW_026600448.1:10000-42500 GCF_029448725.1 Salvelinus fontinalis | reverse complement strand
TCTCAAGAGAAGATAGGCTATGTGCACACTGCCCACAAAATGAGGTGGAAACTGAGCTGCACTTCCTAACCTCCTGCCCAATGTATGACCATATTAGAGAGACATATTTCCCTCAGATTACACAGATCCACAAAGAATTCGAAAACAAATCCAATTTTGATAAACTCCCATATCTACTGGGTGAAATACCACAGTGTTCCATCACAGCAGCAAGATTTGTGACCTGTTGCCACAAGAAAAGGGCAACCAGTGAAGAACAAACACCATTGTAAATACAACCCATATTTATGTTTATTTATTTTAACTTGTGTGCTTTAACCATTTGTACATTGTTACAACACTGCATATATATAATATGACATTTGTAATGTCTTTATTGTTTTGAAACTTCTGTATGTGTAATGTTTACTGTTCATTTTTATTGTTTATTTGACTTTTGTATATTACCTACCTCACTTGCTTTGGCAATGTTAACACATGTTTCCCATGCCAATAAAGCCCCTTGAATTGAATTGAATTGAATTGAGAGAGAGAGAGAGGAGGGGAGACAGAGAGAGAGAGACAGAGAGAGAGAGAGAGAGAGAGAGAGAGAGAGAGACAGAGAGAGAGAGACAGAGAGAGAGAGACAGAGAGAGAGAGAGAGAGAGTGTTGTTCTGTTGTCTCCTTCTACAGATCACCATCACCCCAAAGCCTCCTGGAGGTCTATCATGTTGTTCTGTTGTCTCCTTCTACAGATCACCATCACCCCAAAGCCTCCTGGAGGTCTATCATGTTGTTCTGTTGTCTCCTTCTACAGATCACCATCACCCAAAGCCTCCTGCCTCTCCTCTCCTCTGTTAGCTCTGTGTGTGTCTTGGAGGGAAGGTTGGGTAGCCTAGGTGTGTGTGTGTGTATGTTTGTGTCGTGGTTGTGAGTATGTTAGCTTCCGGGTGTGTGTAGCGTGTGTTTTGCAAGGAGAGTGTTAGGAGTGTGTGTGTGTGTGTGTAGTGTACCATAATGAGTGCAGCAGGAGTGGAGCGACAGAGGCCGACCCTAGCACAGACCCCTGAGGAGAGAGAGGGATGGGGCCAGGGAGGGAGAGAGGAGAGAGAGGGACGGGGTCAGAAAGGGAGAGAAGAGAGAGAGGGATGGAGTGATGCAGGAAGAGAGGAGAGAGAGGGATGGGGCCAGGGAGGGAGAGAGGAGAGAGAGGGACGGGGTCAGACAGGGAGAGAGGAGAGAGAGGGACGGGGTCAGACAGGGAGAGAGGAGAGAGAGGGACGGGGTCAGACAGGGAGAGAGGAGAGAGAGGGACGGGGCCAGACAGAGAGAGAGGAGAGAGAGGGACGGGGTCAGACAGGGAGAGAGGAGAGAGAGGGACGGGGCCAGACAGAGAGAGAGGAGAGAGAGGGACGGGGTCAGACAGGGAGAGAGGAGAGAGAGGGACGGGGTCAGACAGGGAGAGAGGAGAGAGAGGGACGGGGCCAGACAGGGAGAGAGGAGAGAGAGGGACGGGGTCAGACAGGGAGAGAGGAGAGAGAGGGACGGGGCCAGACAGGGAGAGAGGAGAGAGAGGGATGGGGCCAGGGAGGGAGAGAGGAGAGAGAGGGATGGGGCCAGGGAGGGAGAGAGGAGAGAGAGGGATGGGACCAGGGAGGGAGAGAGGAGAGAGAGGGATGGGACCAGGGAGGGAGAGACGAGAGAGAGGGACGGGGTCAGACAGGGAGTGCAGGATGGAGGGAGGGCAGGGAAAGCAGTGTTGTGCAGAGTTATAGCTTCGACTCGTACCAGCTGGAGGAAGAGGAGGGGATCAAGAGCGTGCCGGAGAGAGGGGTGCTGGCCCTGGCAGAACCAGGTGAGTCTCTCTTTGTGTGTGTGTGGTGTGTGTGTGTGTGTGGTGTGTGTGTGTGTGGAGTGTGTGTGTGTGGAGTGTGTGTGTGTGGTGTGTGTGTGTGTGGAGTGTGTGTGTGTGTGTTTAATTACACTCGTATATCCTTCAATCCAAACTGAAATCATTAGCGTACAGAATATGAATGGATAACAGCAGTCAATCAATAATGTCCTGCGGTCTGAAAGTGACGTTAATCAATAAGCAGAAATTGATTAACCGTTCAGTTTGTTTCGGCTGAGGGCCGTCCTGCCTGGTCCTGTGATTCGCTGAGGGCCGTCCTGCCTGGTCCTGTGATTCGCTGAGGGCCGTCCTGCCTGGTCCTGTGATTCGCTGAGGGCCGTCCTGCCTGGTCCTGTGATTCGCTGAGGGCCGTCCTGCCTGGTCCTGTGATTCGCTGAGGGCCGTCCTGCCCGGCACTGTGATTCGCTGAGGGCCGTCATGCCTGGCACTGTGATTCGCTGAGGGCCGTCCTGCCTGGTCCTGTGATTCGCTGAGGGCCGTCCTGCCTGGTCCTGTGATTCGCTGAGGGCCGTCCTGCCCGGCACTGTGATTCGCTGAGGGCCGTCATGCCTGGCACTGTGATTCGCTGAGGGCCGTCCTGCCTGGTCCTGTGATTCGCTGAGGGCCGTCCTGCCTGGTCCTGTGATTCGCTGAGGGCCGTCCTGCCTGGTCCTGTGATTCGCTGAGGGCCGTCCTGCCTGGTCCTGTGATTCGCTGAGGGCCGTCCTGCCTGGTCCTGTGATTCGCTGAGGGCCGTCCTGCCTGGCACTGTGATTCGCTGAGGGCCGTCCTGCCTGGCACTGTGATTCGCTGAGGGCCGTCCTGCCTGGTCCTGTGATTCGCTGAGGGCCGTCCTGCCTGGTCCTGTGATTCGCTGAGGGCCGTCCTGCCCGGCACTGTGATTCGCTGAGGGCCGTCATGCCTGGCACTGTGATTCGCTGAGGGCCGTCCTGCCTGGTCCTGTGATTCGCTGAGGGCCGTCCTGCCTGGTCCTGTGATTCGCTGAGGGCCGTCCTGCCTGGCACTGTGATTCGCTGAGGGGGTAGCCAGTCTAACTGTGTCTCAGTATAACTGGGGTGTCCTAGGGACAGGGTGTCCTAGGGACAGGGTCTGAAGGGGCCTCAGTATAACTGGGGTGTCCTAGGGACAGGGTGTCCTAGGGACAGGGTCTGAAGGTGTCTCAGTATAACTGGGGTGTCCTAGGGACAGGGTGTCCTAGGGACAGGGTCTGAAGGTGCCTCAGTATAACTGGGGTGTCCTAGGGACAGGGTCTGAAGGGGCCTCAGTATAACTGGGGTGTCCTAGGGACAGGGTGTCCTAGGGACAGGGTATCCTAGGGACAGGGTGTCCTAGGGACAGGGTCTGAAGGTGCCTCAGTATAACTGGGGTGTCCTAGGGACAGGGTCTGAAGGTGCCTCAGTCTAACTGGGGTGTCCTAGGGACAGGGTCTGAAGGGGCCTCAGTATAACTGGGGTGTCCTAGGGACAGGGTGTCCTAGGGACAGGGTCTGAAGGGCCTCAGTATAACTGGGGTGTCCTAGGGACAGGGTGTCCTAGGGACAGGGTCTGAAGGGCCTCAGTATAACTGGGGTGTCCTAGGGACAGGGTCTGAAGGGCTTCAGTATAACTGGGGTGTCCTAGGGACAGGGTGTCCTAGGGACAGGGTCTGAAGGGGCCTCAGTATAACTGGGGTGTCCTAGGGACAGGGTGTCCTAGGGACAGGGTCTGAAGGTGTCTCAGTATAACTGGGGTGTCCTAGGGACAGGGTGTCCTAGGGACAGGGTCTGAAGGGCCTCAGTCTAACTGGGGTGTCCTAGGGACAGGGTGTCCTAGGGACAGGGTCTGAAGGGGCCTCAGTATAACTGGGGTGTCCTAGGGACAGGGTGTCCTAGGGACAGGGTATCCTAGGGACAGGGTGTCCTAGGGACAGGGTCTGAAGGTGTCTCAGTATAACTGGGGTGTCCTAGGGACAGGGTGTCCTAGGGACAGGGTCTGAAGGTGCCTCAGTATAACTGGGGTGTCCTAGGGACAGGGTCTGAAGGTGCCTCAGTCTAACTGGGGTGTCCTAGGGACAGGGTCTCAAGGGGCCTCAGTATAACTGGGGTGTCCTAGGGACAGGGTGTCCTAGGGACAGGGTATCCTAGGGACAGGGTGTCCTAGGGACAGGGTCTGAAGGTGCCTCAGTATAACTGGGGTGTCCTAGGGACAGGGTCTGAAGGTGCCTCAGTCTAACTGGGGTGTCCTAGGGACAGGGTCTGAAGGGGCCTCAGTATAACTGGGGTGTCCTAGGGACAGGGTGTCCTAGGGACAGGGTATCCTAGGGACAGGGTGTCCTAGGGACAGGGTCTGAAGGTGCCTCAGTATAACTGGGGTGTCCTAGGGACAGGGTCTGAAGGTGCCTCAGTCTAACTGGGGTGTCCTAGGGACAGGGTGTCCTAGGGACAGGGTGTCCTAGGGACAGGGTCTGAAGGTGCCTCAGTATAACTGGGGTGTCCTAGGGACAGGGTCTGAAGGTGCCTCAGTCTAACTGGGGTGTCCTAGGGACAGGGTCTGAAGGGGCCTCAGTATAACTGGGGTGTCCTAGGGACAGGGTGTCCTAGGGACAGGGTCTGAAGGGCCTCAGTATAACTGGGGTGTCCTAGGGACAGGGTGTCCTAGGGACAGGGTCTGAAGGGCCTCAGTATAACTGGGGTGTCCTAGGGACAGGGTCTGAAGGGCTTCAGTATAACTGGGGTGTCCTAGGGACAGGGTGTCCTAGGGACAGGGTCTGAAGGGGCCTCAGTATAACTGGGGTGTCCTAGGGACAGGGTGTCCTAGGGACAGGGTCTGAAGGTGTCTCAGTATAACTGGGGTGTCCTAGGGACAGGGTGTCCTAGGGACAGGGTCTGAAGGGCCTCAGTCTAACTGGGGTGTCCTAGGGACAGGGTGTCCTAGGGACAGGGTCTGAAGGGGCCTCAGTATAACTGGGGTGTCCTAGGGACAGGGTGTCCTAGGGACAGGGTATCCTAGGGACAGGGTGTCCTAGGGACAGGGTCTGAAGGTGTCTCAGTATAACTGGGGTGTCCTAGGGACAGGGTGTCCTAGGGACAGGGTCTGAAGGTGCCTCAGTATAACTGGGGTGTCCTAGGGACAGGGTCTGAAGGTGCCTCAGTCTAACTGGGGTGTCCTAGGGACAGGGTCTCAAGGGGCCTCAGTATAACTGGGGTGTCCTAGGGACAGGGTGTCCTAGGGACAGGGTATCCTAGGGACAGGGTGTCCTAGGGACAGGGTCTGAAGGTGCCTCAGTATAACTGGGGTGTCCTAGGGACAGGGTCTGAAGGTGCCTCAGTCTAACTGGGGTGTCCTAGGGACAGGGTCTGAAGGGGCCTCAGTATAACTGGGGTGTCCTAGGGACAGGGTGTCCTAGGGACAGGGTATCCTAGGGACAGGGTGTCCTAGGGACAGGGTCTGAAGGTGCCTCAGTATAACTGGGGTGTCCTAGGGACAGGGTCTGAAGGTGCCTCAGTCTAACTGGGGTGTCCTAGGGACAGGGTCTGAAGGGGCCTCAGTATAACTGGGGTGTCCTAGGGACAGGGTGTCCTAGGGACAGGGTCTGAAGGGCCTCAGTATAACTGGGGTGTCCTAGGGACAGGGTGTCCTAGGGACAGGGTCTGAAGGGCCTCAGTATAACTGGGGTGTCCTAGGGACAGGGTGTCCTAGGGACAGGGTCTGAAGGTGCCTCAGTATAACTGGGGTGTCCTAGGGACAGGGTCTGAAGGGGCCTCAGTATAACTGGGGTGTCCTAGGGACAGGGTGTCCTAGGGACAGGGTATCCTAGGGACAGGGTGTCCTAGGGACAGGGTCTGAAGGTGCCTCAGTATAACTGGGGTGTCCTAGGGACAGGGTCTGAAGGTGCCTCAGTCTAACTGGGGTGTCCTAGGGACAGGGTCTGAAGGGGCCTCAGTATAACTGGGGTGTCCTAGGGACAGGGTGTCCTAGGGACAGGGTCTGAAGGGCCTCAGTATAACTGGGGTGTCCTAGGGACAGGGTGTCCTAGGGACAGGGTCTGAAGGGCCTCAGTATAACTGGGGTGTCCTAGGGACAGGGTCTGAAGGGCTTCAGTATAACTGGGGTGTCCTAGGGACAGGGTGTCCTAGGGACAGGGTCTGAAGGGGCCTCAGTATAACTGGGGTGTCCTAGGGACAGGGTGTCCTAGGGACAGGGTCTGAAGGTGTCTCAGTATAACTGGGGTGTCCTAGGGACAGGGTGTCCTAGGGACAGGGTCTGAAGGGCCTCAGTCTAACTGGGGTGTCCTAGGGACAGGGTGTCCTAGGGACAGGGTCTGAAGGGGCCTCAGTATAACTGGGGTGTCCTAGGGACAGGGTGTCCTAGGGACAGGGTATCCTAGGGACAGGGTGTCCTAGGGACAGGGTCTGAAGGTGTCTCAGTATAACTGGGGTGTCCTAGGGACAGGGTGTCCTAGGGACAGGGTCTGAAGGTGCCTCAGTATAACTGGGGTGTCCTAGGGACAGGGTCTGAAGGTGCCTCAGTCTAACTGGGGTGTCCTAGGGACAGGGTCTGAAGGGGCCTCAGTATAACTGGGGTGTCCTAGGGACAGGGTGTCCTAGGGACAGGGTATCCTAGGGACAGGGTGTCCTAGGGACAGGGTCTGAAGGTGCCTCAGTATAACTGGGGTGTCCTAGGGACAGGGTCTGAAGGTGCCTCAGTCTAACTGGGGTGTCCTAGGGACAGGGTCTGAAGGGGCCTCAGTATAACTGGGGTGTCCTAGGGACAGGGTGTCCTAGGGACAGGGTCTGAAGGGCCTCAGTATAACTGGGGTGTCCTAGGGACAGGGTGTCCTAGGGACAGGGTCAGAAGGGCCTCAGTATAACTGGGGTGTCCTAGGGACAGGGTCTGAAGGGCTTCAGTATAACTGGGGTGTCCTAGGGACAGGGTGTCCTAGGGACAGGGTCTGAAGGGGCCTCAGTATAACTGGGGTGTCCTAGGGACAGGGTGTCCTAGGGACAGGGTCTGAAGGTGTCTCAGTATAACTGGGGTGTCCTAGGGACAGGGTGTCCTAGGGACAGGGTCTGAAGGGCCTCAGTCTAACTGGGGTGTCCTAGGGACAGGGTGTCCTAGGGACAGGGTGTCCTATGGACAGGGTCTGAAGGGGCCTCAGTATAACTGGGGTGTCCTAGGGACAGGGTGTCCTAGGGACAGGGTATCCTAGGGACAGGGTGTCCTAGGGACAGGGTCTGAAGGTGCCTCAGTATAACTGGGGTGTCCTAGGGACAGGGTCTGAAGGTGCCTCAGTCTAACTGGGGTGTCCTAGGGACAGGGTCTGAAGGGGCCTCAGTATAACTGGGGTGTCCTAGGGACAGGGTGTCCTAGGGACAGGGTCTGAAGGGCCTCAGTATAACTGGGGTGTCCTAGGGACAGGGTGTCCTAGGGACAGGGTCTGAAGGGCCTCAGTATAACTGGGGTGTCCTAGGGACAGGGTCTGAAGGGCTTCAGTATAACTGGGGTGTCCTAGGGACAGGGTGTCCTAGGGACAGGGTCTGAAGGGGCCTCAGTATAACTGGGGTGTCCTAGGGACAGGGTGTCCTAGGGACAGGGTCTGAAGGTGTCTCAGTATAACTGGGGTGTCCTAGGGACAGGGTGTCCTAGGGACAGGGTCTGAAGGGCCTCAGTCTAACTGGGGTGTCCTAGGGACAGGGTGTCCTAGGGACAGGGTCTGAAGGGCCTCAGTATAACTGGGGTGTCCTAGGGACAGGGTGTCCTAGGGACAGGGTCTGAAGGTGTCTCAGTATAACTGGGTTGTGTTATAATCTATTTTGCTCTCTCTTCCCCTCTCTCTCTCCCATCTTCCCCTCTCTCTCCCCCCTCCTCCCCTCTCTCTCCCCCCTCTTCCTCTCTCTCTCCCCCCTCCTCCCCTCTCTCTCCCCCCTCTTCCTCTCTCTCTCCCCCCTCTTCCCCTCTCTCTCCCCCATCTTCCCCTCTCTCTCCCCCCTCTTCCTCTCTCTCCCCCCTCTTCCTCTCTCTCTCCCCCATCTTCCCCTCTCTCTCCCCCATCTTCCCCTCTTTCTCCCCGCCAGCCTTTGAGGAGCCAGTCCCTGATGACCGTTACCATGGTATCTACTTTGCAATGCTATTGGCCGGCGTGGGCTTCCTGCTTCCCTACAATAGCTTCATCACCGACGTGGACTACCTTCACCACAAGTTCCAGGGTAACACACACACACACACACAGACACAGACACAGACACAGACACACACACACACACACACACACACACACACACACACACACACACACACACACACACACACACACACACACACACACACACACACACACACACACACAGTATTGTAGTGACCCTGCTGTGTTATAATGCTGTTGTAGAGACAGCGGTCTGGACCACCAGACGACCCCAGTGTTATAATGCTGTTGTAGAGACAGCAGTCTGGACCACCAGACCACCCCAGTGTTATAATGCTGTTGTAGAGACAGCAGTCTGGACCACCAGACCACCCCAGTGTTATAATGCTGTTGTAGAGACAGCAGTCTGGACCACCAGACCACCCCAGTGTTATAATGCTGTTGTAGAGACAGCAGTCTGGACCACCAGACCACCCCAGTGTTATAATGCTGTTGTAGAGACAGCAGTCTGGACCACCAGACCACCCCAGTGTTATAATGCTGTTGTAGAGACAGCAGTCTGGACCACCAGACCACCCCAGTGTTATAATGCTGTTGTAGAGACAGCAGTCTGGACCACCAGACGACCCCAGTGTTATAATGCTGTTGTAGAGACAGCAGTCTGGACCACCAGACGACCCCAGTGTTATAATGCTGTTGTAGAGACAGCAGTCTGGACCACCAGACGACCCCAGTGTTATAATGCTGTTGTAGAGACAGCAGTCTGGACCACCAGACGACCCCAGTGTTATAATGCTGTTGTAGAGACAGCAGTCTGGACCACCAGGCGACCCCAGTGTTATAATGCTGTTGTAGAGACAGCAGTCTGGACCACCAGGCGACCCCAGTGTTATAATGCTGTTATAGAGACAGCAGTCTGGACCACCAGACGACCCCAGTGTTATAATGCTGTTGTAGAGACAGCAGTCTGGACCACCAGACGACCCCAGTGTTATAATGCTGTTGTAGAGACAGCAGTCTGGACCACCAGACGACCCCAGTGTTATAATGCTGTTGTAGAGACAGCAGTCTGGACCACCAGACGACCCCAGTGTTATAATGCTGTTGTAGAGACAGCAGTCTGGACCACCAGACGACCCCAGTGTTATAATGCTGTCGTAGAGACAGCAGTCTGGACCACCAGGCGACCCCAGTGTTATAATGCTGTTGTAGAGACAGCAGTCTGGACCACCAGACGACCCCAGTGTTATAATGCTGTCGTAGAGACAGCAGTCTGGACCACCAGACGACCCCAGTGTTATAATGCTGTCGTAGAGACAGCAGTCTGGACCACCAGACGACCCCAGTGTTATAATGCTGTCGTAGAGACAGCAGTCTGGACCACCAGACGACCCCAGTGTTATAATGCTGTGGTAGAGACAGCAGTCTGGACCACCAGACGACCCCAGTGTTATAATGCTGTTGTAGAGACAGCAGTCTGGACCACCAGACGACCCCAGTGTTATAATGCTGTTGTAGAGACAGCAGTCTGGACCACCAGACGACCCCAGTGTTATAATGCTGTTGTAGAGACAGCAGTCTGGACCACCAGACGACCCCAGTGTTATAATGCTGTTGTAGAGACAGCAGTCTGGACCACCAGACGACCCCAGTGTTATAATGCTGTTGTAGAGACAGCAGTCTGGACCACCAGACGACCCCAGTGTTATAATGCTGTTGTAGAGACAGGAGTCTGGACCACCAGACGACCCCAGTGTTATAATGCTGTTGTAGAGACAGCAGTCTGGACCACCAGACCACCCCAGTGTTATAATGCTGTTGTAGAGACAGCAGTCTGGACCACCAGACGACCCCAGTGTTATAATGCTGTTGTAGAGACAGCAGTCTGGACCACCAGACGACCCCAGTGTTATAATGCTGTTGTAGAGACAGCAGTCTGGACCACCCCAGTGTTATAATGCTGTTGTAGAGACAGCAGTCTAGACCACCCCAGTGTTATAATGCTGTTGTAGAGACAGCAGTCTGGACCACCAGACGACCCCAGTGTTATAATGCTGTCGTAGAGACAGCAGTCTGGACCACCAGACGACCCCAGTGTTATAATGCTGTCGTAGAGACAGCAGTCTGGACCACCAGACGACCCCAGTGTTATAATGCTGTCGTAGAGACAGCAGTCTGGACCACCAGACGACCCCAGTGTTATAATGCTGTCGTAGAGACAGCAGTCTGGACCACCAGACGACCCCAGTGTTATAATGCTGTTGTAGAGACAGCAGTCTGGACCACCAGACGACCCCAGTGTTATAATGCTGTTGTAGAGACAGCAGTCTGGACCACCAGACGACCCCAGTGTTATAATGCTGTTGTAGAGACAGCAGTCTGGACCACCAGACGACCCCAGTGTTATAATGCTGTTGTAGAGACAGCAGTCTGGACCACCAGACGACCCCAGTGTTATAATGCTGTTGTAGAGACAGCAGTCTGGACCACCAGACCACCCCAGTGTTATAATGCTGTTGTAGAGACAGCAGTCTGGACCACCAGACGACCCCAGTGTTATAATGCTGTTGTAGAGACAGCAGTCTGGACCACCAGACGACCCCAGTGTTATAATGCTGTTGTAGAGACAGCAGTCTGGACCACCAGACGACCCCAGTGTTATAATGCTGTTGTAGAGACAGCAGTCTGGACCACCAGACGACCCCAGTGTTATAATGATGTTGTAGAGACAGCAGTCTGGACCACCAGACGACCCCAGTGTTATAATGCTGTAGTAGAGACAGCAGTCTGGACCACCAGACGACCCCAGTGTTATAATGCTGTTGTAGAGACAGCAGTCTGGACCACCAGACGACCCCAGTGTTATAATGCTGTTGTAGAGACAGCAGTCTGGACCACCAGACGACCCCAGTGTTATAATGCTGTTGTAGAGACAGCAGTCTGGACCACCAGACGACCCCAGTGTTATAATGCTGTTGTAGAGACAGCAGTCTGGACCACCAGACGACCCCAGTGTTATAATGCTGTAGTAGAGACAGCAGTCTGGACCACCAGACGACCCCAGTGTTATAATGCTGTTGTAGAGACAGCAGTCTGGACCACCAGACGACCCCAGTGTTATAATGCTGTAGTAGAGACAGCGGTCTGGACCACCAGACGACCCCAGTGTTATAATGCTGTTGTAGAGACAGCGGTCTGGACCACCAGACCACCCCAGTGTTATAATGCTGTTGTAGAGACAGCAGTCTGGACCACCAGACGACCCCAGTGTTATAATGCTGTTGTAGAGACAGCAGTCTGGACCACCAGACCACCCCAGTGTTATAATGCTGTTGTAGAGACAGCAGTCTGGACCACCAGACCACCCCAGTGTTATAATGCTGTTGTAGAGACAGCAGTCTGGACCACCAGGCGACCCCAGTGTTATAATGCTGTTGTAGAGACAGCGGTCTGGACCACCAGACGACCCCAGTGTTATAATGCTGTCGTAGAGACAGCAGTCTGGACCACCAGACGCCCCCAGTGTTATAATGCTGTCGTAGAGACAGCAGTCTGGACCACCAGACGACCCCAGTGTTATAATGCTGTTGTAGAGACAGCGGTCTGGACCACCAGACGACCCCAGTGTTATAATGCTGTTGTAGAGACAGCAGTCTGGACCACCAGACGACCCCAGTGTTATAATGCTGTCGTTGAGACAGCAGTCTGGACCACCAGACGACCCCAGTGTTATAATGCTGTCGTAGAGACAGCATTCTGGACCACCAGACGACCCCAGTGTTATAATGCTGTTGTAGAGACAGCAGTCTGGACCACCAGACGACCCCAGTGTTATAATGCTGTTGTAGAGACAGCAGTCTGGACCACCAGACGACCCCAGTGTTATAATGCTGTTGTAGAGACAGCAGTCTGGACCACCAGACCACCCCAGTGTTATAATGCTGTTGTAGAGACAGCGGTCTGGACCACCAGACGACCCCAGTGTTATAATGCTGTTGTAGAGACAGCGGTCTGGACCACCAGACGACCCCAGTGTTATAATGCTGTTGTAGAGACAGCAGTCTGGACCACCAGACGACCCCAGTGTTATAATGCTGTTGTAGAGACAGCAGTCTGGACCACCAGACCACCCCAGTGTTATAATGCTGTCGTAGAGACAGCAGTCTGGACCACCAGACGACCCCAGTGTTATAATGCTGTTGTAGAGACAGCGGTCTGGACCACCAGACGACCCCAGTGTTATAATGCTGTTGTAGAGACAGCGGTCTGGACCACCAGACGACCCCAGTGTTATAATGCTGTTGTAGAGACAGCAGTCTGGACCACCAGACCACCCCAGTGTTATAATGCTGTTGTAGAGACAGCAGTCTGGACCACCAGACGACCCCAGTGTTATAATGCTGTTGTAGAGACAGCAGTCTGGACCACCAGACCACCCCAGTGTTATAATGCTGTTGTAGAGACAGCGGTCTGGACCACCAGACGACCCCAGTGTTATAATGCTGTTGTAGAGACAGCAGTCTGGACCACCAGACCACCCCAGTGTTATAATGCTGTTGTAGAGACAGCAGTCTGGACCACCAGACGACCCCAGTGTTATAATGCTGTTGTAGAGACAGCAGTCTGGACCACCAGACGACCCCAGTGTTATAATGCTGTTGTAGAGACAGCAGTCTGGACCACCAGACCACCCCAGTGTTATAATGCTGTTGTAGAGACAGCAGTCTGGACCACCAGACCACCCCAGTGTTATAATGCTGTTGTAGAGACAGCAGTCTGGACCACCAGACCACCCCAGTGTTATAATGCTGTTGTAGAGACAGCAGTCTGGACCACCAGACCACCCCAGTGTTATAATGCTGTTGTAGAGACAGCAGTCTGGACCACCAGACCACCCCAGTGTTATAATGCTGTTGTAGAGACAGCAGTCTGGACCACCAGACGACCCCAGTGTTATAATGCTGTTGTAGAGACAGCAGTCTGGACCACCAGACCACCCCAGTGTTATAATGCTGTTGTAGAGACAGCAGTCTGGACCACCAGACCACCCCAGTGTTATAATGCTGTTGTAGAGACAGCAGTCTGGACCACCAGACCACCCCAGTGTTATAATGCTGTTGTAGAGACAGCAGTCTGGACCACCAGACGACCCCAGTGTTATAATGCTGTTGTAGAGACAGCAGTCTGGACCACCAGACGACCCCAGTGTTATAATGCTGTTGTAGAGACAGCAGTCTGGACCACCAGACCACCCCAGTGTTATAATGCTGTTGTAGAGACAGCAGTCTGGACCACCAGACCACCCCAGTGTTATAATGCTGTTGTAGAGACAGCGGTCTGGACCACCAGACCACCCCAGTGTTATAATGCTGTTGTAGAGACAGCAGTCTGGACCACCAGACGACCCCAGTGTTATAATGCTGTTGTAGAGACAGCAGTCTGGACCACCAGACCACCCCAGTGTTATAATGCTGTTGTAGAGACAGCGGTCTGGACCACCAGACGACCCCAGTGTTATAATGCTGTTGTAGAGACAGCGGTCTGGACCACCAGACCACCCCAGTGTTATAATGCTGTTGTAGAGACAGCGGTCTGGACCACCAGACCACCCCAGTGTTATAATGCTGTTGTAGAGACAGCAGTCTGGACCACCAGACCACCCCAGTGTTATAATGCTGTTGTAGAGACAGCAGTCTGGACCACCAGACCACCCCAGTGTTATAATGCTGTTGTAGAGACAGCAGTCTGGACCACCAGACCACCCCAGTGTTATAATGCTGTTGTAGAGACAGCAGTCTGGACCACCAGACCACCCCAGTGTTATAATGCTGTTGTAGAGACAGCAGTCTGGACCACCAGACCACCCCAGTGTTATAATGCTGTTGTAGAGACAGCAGTCTGGACCACCAGACGACCCCAGTGTTATAATGCTGTTGTAGAGACAGCAGTCTGGAATGAGTAATGTACTTTTCTCTTGCTTTCTCTCTCTCTCTCTCTCTCTCTCTCTCTCTCTCTCTCTCTCTCTCTCTCTCTCTCTCTCTCTCTCTCTCTCTCTCTGTGTTTGTGTAGGATCCTCCATAGTATTTGATATGAGTCTGGTGTATATCGTGGTGGCTCTGGTCGCTGTCATACTAACCAACATCCTGGTGGAGAGAATCAGTCTACACACACGAATCACCGTGGGTGAGTTACCTGTTATTACCACAAAGTAAACCAACCCTCCTCCTCCCCCACCAGGTTACCTGTTATTACCACAAAGTAAACCAACCCTCCTCCACCAGGTTACCTGTTATTACCACAAAGTAAATCAACCCTCCTCCTCCCCCACCAGGTTGCCTGTTATTACCACAAAGTAAACCAACCCTACTCCTCCCCCACCAGGTTACCTGTTATTACCACAAAGTAAACCAACCCTCCTCCTCCACCAGGTTACCTGTTATTACCACAAAGTAAACCACCCTCCTCCTCCACCAGGTTACCTGTTATTACCACAAAGTAAACCAACCCTCCTCCCCCACCAGGTTACCTGTTATTTCCACAAAGTAAACCAACCCTCCTCCTCCCCCACCAGGTTGCCTGTTATTACCACAAAGTAAACCAACCTTCCTCCCCCACCAGGTTACCTGTTATTACCACAAAGTAAACCAACCCTCCTCCTCCCCCACCAGGTTACCTGCTATTACCATAAAGTAAACCAACGCTCCTCCTCCCCCACCAGGTTACCTGTTATTACCACAAAGTAAACTAACCCTCCTCCTCCCCACCAGGTGACCTGTTATTACCACAAAGTAAACCAACCATCCTCCCCCACTAGGTTACCTGTTATTACCACAAAGTAAACCAACCCTCCTCCCCCACCAGGTTACCTGTTATTACCACAAAGTAAACCAACCCTCCTCCTCCCCCACCATGTTACCTGTTATTACCACAAAGTAAACCAACCCTCCTCCTCCCCCACCAGGTGACCTCTTATTACCACAAAGTAAACCAACCCTCCTCTCCCACCAGGTTACCTGTTATTACCACAATGTAAACCAACCCTCCTCCTCCCCCACCAGGTTACCTGTTGTTACCACAAAGTAAACCAACCCTCCTCCTCTCCCACCAGGTTACCTGTTATTACCACAAAGTAAACCAACCCTCCTCCTCCCCCACCAGGTTACCTGTTATTACCACAAAGTAAACCAACCCTCCTCCTCTCCCACCAGGTTACCTGTTATTACCACAAAGTAAACCAACCCTCCTCCTCCCCCACCAGGTTACCTGTTATTACCACAAAGTAAACCAACCCTCCTCTCCCACCAGGTCACCTGTTATTACCACAAAGTAAACCAACCCTCCTCTCCCCCACCAGGTTACCTGTTATTACCACAAAGTAAACCAACCCTCCTCCTCCCCCACCAGGTTACCTGTTATAACCACAAAGTAAACTAACCCTCCTCTCCCCCACCAGGTTACCTGTTATTACCACAAAGTAAACCAACCCTCCTCCTCCCCCACCAGGTTACCTGTTATTACCACAAAGTAAACCAACCCTCCTCTCCCTCCAGGATACCTTTTATTACCACAAAGTAAACCAACCCTCCTCCTCCCCCACCAGGTTACCTGTTATTACCACAAAGTAAACCAACCCTCCTCTCCCACCAGGTTACCTGTTTGCTCTGTGTCCGCTGGTGTTCGTCAGCGTGTTTGATGTGTGGTTGGAATCCTTCACCACCAGACAGGCTTACATCGTCAACCTCTTCTCTGTTGGGGTGGTCGCCTTCGGATGTACAGGTACCACCCAAACACCCTTCCCTTCCCCCGTCCGTTGCCTTCCCCTCTCTGGAAATATTTTAATTGACGATGTACTTTGTGATATGATAATAAGGTAGTCAGTGCTAGTGACTACCGATTTATTTAACCTCAGTTTAGTCAACTGAACGATACATGTGACATCCTGGTTATTTAACTTCCTGCTCTCTGTCTCTGTCTTAAGTCGTTTTCACACTGCACCTTAGCTAAGGAGGCTCTTATAGCGCTGGGCAAAGGAGGCTCTGAGCCCTGGGAGAAGGAGGCTCTGAGCCCTGGGAGAAGGAGGCTCTTAGCCCTGGGAGAAGGAGGCTCTTAGCCCTGGGCGAAGGAGGCTCTGAGCGCTGGGCAAAGGAGGCTCTGAGCCCTGGGAGAAGGAGGCTCTTATAGCCCTGGGCGAAGGAGGATCTTAGCCCTGGGAGAAGGAGGCTCTTAGCCCTGGGAGAAGGAGGCTCTTAGCCCTGGGAGAAGGAGGCTCTTATAGCCCTGGGAGAAGGAGGCTCTTATAGCCCTGGGCGAAGGAGGATCTTAGCCCTGGGAGAAGGAGGCTCTTATAGCCCTGGGAGAAGGAGGCTCTGAGCCCTGGGAGAAGGAGGCTCTTAGCCCTGGGAGAAGGAGGATCTTAGCCCTGGGAGAAGGAGGCTCTTATAGCCCTGGGAGAAGGAGGCTCTTATAGCCCTGGGAGAAGGAGGCTCTTATAGCCCTGGGATAAGGAGGCTCTTATAGCCCTGGGAGAAGGAGGCTCTGAGCCCTGGGAGAAGGAGGCTCTTAGCCCTGGGAGAAGGAGGCTCTTAGCCCTGGGAGAAGGAGGATCTTAGCCCTGGGAGAAGGAGGCTCTTATAGCCCTGGGAGAAGGAGGCTCTTATAGCCCTGGGAGAAGGAGGCTCTTATAGCCCTGGGAGAAGGAGGCTCTTATAGCCCTGGGAGAAGGAGGCTCTTATAGCCCTGGGAGAAGGAGGCTCTTAGTCCTGGGAGAAGGAGGCTCTTAGCCCTGGGAGAAGGAGGATCTTAGCCCTGGGAGAAGGAGGCTCTTAGCCCTGGGAGAAGGAGGCTCTTATAGCCCTGGGAGAAGGAGGCTCTTATAGCCCTGGGAGAAGGAGGCTCTTATAGCCCTGGGAGAAGGAGGCTCTTATAGCCCTGGGAGAAGGAGGCTCTTATAGCCCTGGGAGAAGGAGGCTCTTATAGCCCTGGGAGAAGGAGGCTCTTATAGCCCTGGGAGAAGGAGGCTCTTATAGCCCTGGGAGAAGGAGGCTCTTATAGCCCTGGGCGAAGGAGGCTCTTATAGCCCT
The DNA here is from genome assembly GCF_029448725.1 of Salvelinus fontinalis. NCBI lineage: Eukaryota > Metazoa > Chordata > Actinopteri > Salmoniformes > Salmonidae > Salvelinus > Salvelinus fontinalis. Next base: position 25,408 of record NW_026600448.1, on the reverse strand, counting down.
GGGCGAAGGAGGCTCTTATAGCCCTGGGAGAAGGAGGCTCTTATAGCCCTGGGAGAAGGAGGCTCTTAGCCCTGGGAGAAGGAGGCTCTTATAGCCCTGGGCAAAGGAGGCTCTTATAGCCCTGGGCTAAGGAGGCTCTTATATCCCTGGGCTAAGGAGGCTCTTATAGCTCTGGGAGAAGGAGGCTGTGAGCCCTGGGAGAAGGAGGCTGTGAGCCCTGGGAGAAGGAGGCTCTGAGCCCTGGGATAAGGAGGCTCTTAGCCATGGGAGAAGGAGACTCTTATAGCCCTGGGAGAAGGAGACTATTATAGCCCTGGGAAAAGGAGACTCTTATAGCCCTGGGAGAAGGAGGCTCTTAGCCCTGGGCGAAGGAGGCTCTGAGCGCTGGGCAAAGGAGGCTCTGAGCCCTGGGAGAAGGAGGCTCTTATAGCCCTGGGCGAAGGAGGATCTTAGCCCTGGGAGAAGGAGGCTCTTAGCCCTGGGAGAAGGAGGCTCTTAGCCCTGGGAGAAGGAGGCTCTTATAGCCCTGGGAGAAGGAGGCTCTTATAGCCCTGGGCGAAGGAGGATCTTAGCCCTGGGAGAAGGAGGCTCTTATAGCCCTGGGAGAAGGAGGCTCTGAGCCCTGGGAGAAGGAGGCTCTTAGCCCTGGGAGAAGGAGGATCTTAGCCCTGGGAGAAGGAGGCTCTTATAGCCCTGGGAGAAGGAGGCTCTTATAGCCCTGGGAGAAGGAGGCTCTTATAGCCCTGGGATAAGGAGGCTCTTATAGCCCTGGGAGAAGGAGGCTCTTATAGCCCTGGGAGAAGGAGGCTCTTAGCCCTGGGAGAAGGAGGCTCTTAGCCCTGGGAGAAGGAGGATCTTAGCCCTGGGAGAAGGAGGCTCTTATAGCCCTGGGAGAAGGAGGCTCTTATAGCCCTGGGAGAAGGAGGCTCTTATAGCCCTGGGAGAAGGAGGCTCTTATAGCCCTGGGAGAAGGAGGCTCTTATAGCCCTGGGAGAAGGAGGCTCTTAGTCCTGGGAGAAGGAGGCTCTTAGCCCTGGGAGAAGGAGGATCTTAGCCCTGGGAGAAGGAGGCTCTTAGCCCTGGGAGAAGGAGGCTCTTATAGCCCTGGGAGAAGGAGGCTCTTATAGCCCTGGGAGAAGGAGGCTCTTATAGCCCTGGGAGAAGGAGGCTCTTATAGCCCTGGGAGAAGGAGGCTCTTATAGCCCTGGGAGAAGGAGGCTCTTATAGCCCTGGGAGAAGGAGGCTCTTATAGCCCTGGGAGAAGGAGGCTCTTATAGCCCTGGGAGAAGGAGGCTCTTATAGCCCTGGGCGAAGGAGGCTCTTATAGCCCTGGGAGAAGGAGGCTCTTATAGCCCTGGGAGAAGGAGGCTCTTAGCCCTGGGAGAAGGAGGCTCTTATAGCCCTGGGCAAAGGAGGCTCTTATAGCCCTGGGCTAAGGAGGCTCTTATATCCCTGGGCTAAGGAGGCTCTTATAGCTCTGGGAGAAGGAGGCTGTGAGCCCTGGGAGAAGGAGGCTGTGAGCCCTGGGAGAAGGAGGCTCTGAGCCCTGGGATAAGGAGGCTCTTAGCCATGGGAGAAGGAGACTCTTATAGCCCTGGGAGAAGGAGACTATTATAGCCCTGGGAAAAGGAGACTCTTATAGCCCTGGGCGAAGGAGGCTCTTATAGCCCTGGGCGAAGGAGGCTCTTATAGCCCTGGGCGAAGGAGGCTCTTATAGCCCTGGGCGAAGGAGGCTCTTATAGCCCTGGGCGAAGGAGGCTCTTATAGCCCTGGGCGAAGGAGGATCTTATAGCCCTGGGCGAAGGAGGTTCTTATAGCCCTGGGCGAAGGAGGCTCTTATAGCCCTGGGCGAAGGAGGCTCTTAGCTCTTGGAGAAGGAGGCTCTTAGCCCTGGGATAAGGAGGCTCTTATAGCCCTGGGATAAGGAGGCTCTTATAGCCCTGGGATAAGTAGGCTCTTATAGCCCTGGGAGAAGGAGGCTCTTATAGCCCTGGGCGAAGGAGGCTCTTATAGCCCTGGGATAAGGAGGCTCTTATAGCCCTGGGCGAAGGAGGCTCTTATAGCCCTGGGAGAAGGAGGCTCTTAGCCCTGGGATAAGGAGGCTCTTATAGCCCTGGGAGAAGGAGGCTCTTATAGCCCTGGGATAAGTAGGCTCTTATAGCCCTGGGATAAGGAGGCTCTTAAAGCCCTGGGCAAAGGAGGCTCTTATAGCCCTGGGATAAGGAGGCTCTTATAGCCCTGGGCGAAGGAGGCTCTTATAGCTCTGGGAGAAGGAGGCTCTTAGCCCTGGGATAAGGAGGCTCTTATAGCCCTGGGCGAAGGAGGCTCTTATAGCCCTGGGCGAAGAAGGCTCTTAGCCCTGGGCCATCTCCCCCTCTCTGTACAAGAGGGGAGGGGGGGGGGAGATGGCATTTTCAAAGGTGATAAACATTGTTTTCCGCAGTCTGACAAGGCAGACAGCAAGGTTTATACAAACCATCACTGTTAGAAATCAAATGCTTGGCTAGAAGCAAGAGCAGATAATGTGTTTATTTTTAAATGCATTATTGCTTATATCATTGTTCCCTTGGCAGAGATAGAATGTTAGTCGAATGTGTGTTTGTCCGCGCAGGGCTTTAGAATACCAGTGTGAATCCTTAGTCCCAGGGCTTTAGAATACCCGTGTGAATCCTTAGTCCCAGGGCTTTAGAATATCAGTGTGAATCCTTAGCCCAGGGCTTTAGAATATCAGTGTTAATCCTTAGCCCAGGGCTTTAGAATATCAGTGTGAATCCTTAGCCCCAGGGCTTTGGAAAACCAGTATGAATCCTTATCTCAGGGCTTTAGAATACCAGTGTGAATCCTTAGCCCAGGGCTTTAGAATACCAGTATGAATCCTTAGCCCAGGGCTTTAGAATACCAGTGTGAATCCTTAGCCCCAGGGCTTTAGAATACCAGTGTGAATCCTTAGCCCAGGGCTTTCGAATACCAATGTGAATCCTTAGCCCAGGGATTTAGAATACCAGTGTGAATCCTTAGCCCCAGGGCTTTGGAATACCAGTATGAATCCTTATCTCAGGGCTTTAGAATACCTGTATGAATCCTTATCCCCAGGGCTTTAGAATACCAGTGTGAATCCTTATCCCAGGGCTTTAGGATACCAGTGTGAATCCTTAGCCCCAGGGCTTTAGAATACCAGTGTGAATCCTTATCTCAGGGCTTTAGAATACCAGTGTGAATCCTTAGCCCCGGGGCTTCAGAATACCAGTGTGAATCCTTATCCCAGGGCTTTAGAATACCAGTATGAATCCTTAGCCCAGGGATTTAGAATACCAGTATGAATCCTTATCCCAGGGCTTTGTAATACCAGTATGAATCCTTATCCCAGGGCTTTAGAATACCAGTGTGAATCCTTATCCCAGGGCTTTGTAATACTTGTGTGAATCCTTATCCCAGGGCTTTAGAATACCAGTGTGAATCCTTAGCCCCAGGGCTTTAGAATACCAGTGCGAATCCTTAGCCCCAGGGCTTTAGAATACCAATGTGAATCCTTAGCCCCAGGGCTTTGGAATACCAGTATGAATCCTTATCCCAGGGCTTTAGAATACCAGTGTGAATCCTTAGCCCAGGGCTTTGGAAAACCAGTGTGAATCCTTAGCCCAGGGCTTTAGAATACCAGTGTGAATCCTTAGCCCAGGGCTTTAGAATACCAGTGTGAATCCTTATCCCAGGGCTTTAGAATACCAGTATGAATCCTTAACCCAGGGCTTTGTAATACCAGTATGAATCCTTATCCCAGGGCTTTAGAATACCAGTGTGAATCATTATCCCAGGGCTTTGTAATACTTGTGTGAATCCTTAGCCCAGGGCTTTAGAATACCAGTGTGAATCCTTAGCCCCAGGGCTTTGGAATACCAGTGTGAATCCTTATCCCAGGGCTTTAGAATACCTGTATGAATCCTTATCCCAGGGCTTTAGAATACCTGTATGAATCCTTATCCCCAGGGCTTTAGAATACTAGTGTGAATCCTTATCCCAGGGCTTTAGGATACCAGTGTGAATCCTTAGCCCCAGGGCTTTAGAATACCAGTGTGAATCCTTATCCCAGGGCTTTAGAATACCAGTGTGAATCCTTAGCCCCGGGGCTTTAGAATACCAGTGTGAATCCTTATCCCAGGGCTTTAGAATACCAGTGTGAATCCTTAGCCCAGGGCTTTAGAATACCAGTGTGAATCCTTATCCCAGGGCTTTAGAATACCAGTGTGAATCCTTATCCCAGGGCTTTAGAATACCAGTGTGAATCCTTAGCCCCAGGGCTTTAGAATACCGGTGTGAATCCTTAGCCCAGGGCTAAAGTTTATCCCAGGGCTACGAACAATGCAGTGTGAAAAGGCCTTTTGTGTTTGCGTTTGTCCTCCCTCAGTGCAGCAGTCCAGTTTCTATGGTTACATGGGGATGCTGCCCAAGAGATACACACAGGGGGTGATGACTGGAGAAAGTAAGAGCTGTCATCTTCATTATATTACTGTATATTCTATACATCTTCATTATATTACTGTATATTCTAGACATCTTCGTTATATTACTGTATATTCTATACATCTTTATTATATTACTGTATATTCTATGCATCTTCATTATATTACTGTATATTCTATACATCTTCATTATATTACTGTATATTCTATGCATCTTCATTATATTACTGTATATTCTATACATCTTCATTATATTACTGTATATTCTATACATCTTCATTATATTACTGTATATTCTATACATCTTCATTATATTACATACATCTTCGTTATATTACTGTATATTCTATACATCTTCATTATATTACTGTATATTCTATACATCTTCATTATATTACTGTATATTCTATACATCTTCATTATATTACTGTATATTCTATGCATCTTCATTATATTACTGTATATTCTATACATCTTCATTATATTACTGTATATTCTATGCATCTTCATTATATTACTGTATATTCTATACATCTTCATTATATTACTGTATATTCTATACATCTTCATTATATTACTGTATATTCTATACATCTTCATTATATTACTGTATATTCTATACATCTTCATTATATTACTGTATATTCTATACATCTTCATTATATTACTGTATATTCTATACATCTTTATTATATTACTGTATATTCTATACATCTTCATTATATTACTGTATATTCTATACATCTTCATTATATTACTGTATATTCTATACATCTTCATTATATTACTGTATGTTCTATACATCTTTATTATATTACTGTATATTCTATACATCTTCATTATATTACTGTATATTCTATACATCTTCGTTATATTACTGTATATTCTATACATCTTCATTATATTACTGTATATTCTATACATCTTCATTATATTACATACATCTTCGTTATATTACTGTATATTCTATACATCTTCATTATATTACTGTATATTCTATACATCTTCATTATATTACTGTATATTCTATACATCTTCATTATATTACTGTATATTCTATACATCTTCATTATATTACTGTATATTCTATACATCTTCATTATATTACTGTATAGTCTATACATCTTCATTATATTACATACATCTTCGTTATATTACTGTATATTCTATACATCTTCATTATATTACTCTATATTCTATACATCTTCATTATATTACTGTATATTCTATGCATCTTCATTATATTACTGTATATTTTATACATCTTCATTATATTACATACATCTTCGTTATATTACTGTATATTCTATACATCTTCATTATATTACTGTATATTCTATACATCTTCGTTATATTACTGTATATTCTATACATCTTCATTATATTACTGTATATTCTATACATCTTCATTATATTACTGTATATTCTAAACATCTTCATTATATTACTGTATATTCTATACATCTTCATTATATTACATGCATCTTCGTTATATTACTATTGTAATCATAACACAGACAATTTATTTATTTCAATACATTTTTGCGTCATAGGCCTAACCATTGTAAATTACTTGTTTAGCACGGCTTAAACAAATTACTTGTTTAGCACTCATATCTTCACTAGTCCTCTCTCTCCTCTCCTCTCTCTCCTCTCTCTCCTTTCCTCTCTCTCTCCTCTCTCTCCTCTCTCTCCTCTCCTCTCTCTCCTCTCCTCTCTCTCCTCTCCTCCTCCCTCTCTCTCTCCTCTCTCTCCTCTCTCTCCTCTCTCTCCTCTCTCTCCTCCCTCTCTCCTCTCCTCTCTCTCCTCTCCTCCTCCCTCCCTCTCTCTCTCCTCTCTCTCTCCTCTCTCTCTCCTCTCTCTCCTCTCTCTCCTCTCTCTCCTCTCTCTCCTCTCTCTCCTCTCCTCCCTCTCTCTCCTCCCTCCCTCTCCTCCCTCTCTCTCCTCCCTCCCTCTCCTCCCTCTCTCTCCTCCCTCCCTCTCCTCCCTCTCTCTCCTCTCCTCCCTCTCTCCAGGTACAGCAGGTGTAATAATCTCTCTGAGTCGTATCCTCACTAAGCTCCTGATCAGTAATGAGAGGATAAACACACTCATCTTCTTCCTGGTGTCCATCGCCATGGAGATGCTCTGCTTCCTTCTCCACCTCATTGTCCGTCGCTCACGATTCGTCCTCTACTACACAGGCCCCACCCACCGGGGTCACGGCCAGGGGATAGGTCATGACATCGGGTCGGAGGTCAGCGGGACGGGATACAGGGTTCACCACGACGTCACTACAGAGGAAGTAAGATTTGTAAGTCCGTCTAGACCTGGGGGGAGAGTGGTAATGAAATACAAAGGTTCTATGGGATAATCAGGGTGGTGGGATAATCAGGGAGAGGGGTAATGGAGCACACAGGTTCTATAATCAGGGAGAGGGGTAATGGAGTACACAGGTTCTATAATCAGGGAGAGGGGTAATGGAGTACACAGGTTCTATAATCAGGGAGAGGGGTAATGGAGTACACAGGTTCTATAATCAGGGAGAGGGGTAATGGAGTACACAGGTTCTATAATCAGGGAGAGGGGTAATGGAGTACACAGGTTCTATAATCAGGGTGAGGGGTAATGGAGTACACAGGTTCTATAATCAGGGAGAGGGGTAATGGAGTACACAGGTTCTATAATCAGGGAGAGGGGTAATGGAGTACACAGGTTCTATAATCAGGGAGAGGGGTAATGGAGTACACAGGTTCTATAATCAGGGAGAGGGGTAATGGAGTACACAGGTTCTATAATCAGGGAGAGGGGTAATGGAGTACACAGGTTCTATAATCAGGGAGAGGGGTAATGGAGTACACAGGTTCTATAATCAGGGAGAGGGGTAATGGAGTACACAGGTTCTATAATCAGGGAGAGGGGTAATGGAGTACACAGGTTCTATAATCAGGGAGAGGGGTAATGGAGTACACAGGTTCTATAATCAGGGAGAGTGGTAATGGAGTACACAGGTTCTATAGGATAATCAGGGAGAGTTGTAATGGAGTACACAGGTTCTATAATCAGGGAGAGGGGTAATGGAGTACACAGGTTCTATAGGATAATCAGGGAGAGTGGTAATGGAGTACACAGGTTCTATAGGATAATCAGGTAGAGTGGTAATGAAATACAAAGGTTCTATGGGATAATCAGGTAGAGTGGTTCTATGGGATAATCAGGTAGAGGGGTGGGATAATCGGGTAGAGTGGTGGGATAATCAGGTAGAGTGGTGGGATAATCAGGTAGAGTGGTGGGATAATCAGGTAGAGTGGTGGGATAATCAGGTAGAGTGGTGGGATAATCAGGTAGAGTGGTGGGATAATCAGGTAGAGTGGTGGGATAATCAGGTAGAGTGGTTCTATGGGATAATCAGGTAGAGTGGTGGGATAATCAGGTAGAGTGGTGGGATAATCAGGTAGAGTGGTTCTATGGGATAATCAGGTAGAGTGGTTCTATGGGATAATCAGGTAGAGTGGTTCTATGGGATAATCAGGTAGAGTGGTGGGATAATCAGGGAGAGTGGTTCTATGGGATAATCAGGTAGAGTGGTTCTATGGGATAATCAGGTAGAGTGGTGGGATAATCAGGTAGAGTGGTGGGATAATCAGGTAGAGTGGTGGGATAATCAGGTAGAGTGGTGGGATAATCAGGTAGAGTGGTGGGATAATCAGGTAGAGTGGTGGGATAATCAGGTAGAGTGGTGGGATAATCAGGTAGAGTGGTGGGATAATCAGGTAGATTTGTGGGATAATCAGGTAGAGTGGTGGGATAATCAGGGAGAGTGGTTCTATAGGATAATCAGGTAGAGTGGTGGGATAATCAGGTAGAGTGGTGGGATAATCAGGTAGAGTGGTGGGATAATCAGGTAGAATGGTTCTATAGGATAATCAGGTAGAGTGGTGGGATAATCAGGTAGAGTGGTGGGATAATCAGGTAGAGAGGTGGGATAATCAGGTAGAGTGGTGGGATAATCAGGTAGAGTGGTGGGATAATCAGGTAGAGTGGTGGGATAATCAGGTAGAGTGGTGGGATAATCAGGTAGAGTGGTGGGATAATCAGGTAGAGTGGTGGGATAATCAGGTAGAGTGGTGAGATAATCAGGTAGAGTGGTTCTATGGGATAATCAGGTAGAGTGGTGAGATAATCAGGTAGAGTGGTTCTATGGGATAATCAGGTAGAGTGGTGGGATAATCAGGTAGAGTGGTGGGATAATCAGGTAGAGTGGTGGGATAATCAGGTAGAGTGGTGGGATAATCAGGTAGAGTGGTGGGATAATCAGGTAGAGTGGTGGGATAATCAGGTAGAGTGGTGGGATAATCAGGTAGAGTGGTGGGATAATCAGGTAGAGTGGTGGGATAATCAGGTAGAGTGGTGGGATAATCAGGTAGAGGGGTTCTTCTGGCCTGGAGTCCTGCTGCTAATCAACTAATGGAGCAGAAGAGAGAGAGAGAGGGGGTGTGTCTCTATATTACTAATGGAGCAGAAGAGAGAGAGAGGGGGTGTGTCTCTATATTACTAATGGAGCAGAAGAGAGATAGGGGGTGTGTCTCTATATTACTAATGGAGCAGAAGAGAGAGAGAGAGGGTGTGTCTCTATATTACTAATGGAGCAGAAGAGAGAGAGAGAGGGGGTGTGTCTCTATATTACTAATGGAGCAGAAGAGAGAGAGAGAGGGTGTGTCTCTATATTACTAATGGAGCAGAAGAGAGAGAGAGAGGGGGTGTGTCTCTATATTACTAATGGAGCAGAAGAGAGAGAGAGAGGGTGTGTCTCTATATTACTAATGGAGCAGAAGAGAGAGAGAGAGGGTGTGTCTCTATATTACTCATGGACCTTTGGCTTATTGCCACACGCATCGCTGTGACGACATATCCTACATACTGGAACAAGGATACGTCAACCTGGTGAACACGCACACGCACACACACACACACACACACACACACACACACACACACACACACACACACACACACACACACACACACACACACACACACACACACACACACACACACACACACACACACACACAGACTGACACGCACACACGCCCGCACACGCACACACACACACACGAAGACAGTCACAGACGGTCGTTGTAAATAGTCCCTAAATATCTACGGGACCTGGTTGACCTGACACGTTGGGGTTCAGGTGACAGGCTGACCCTAAATATCTACGGGACCTGGTTGACCTGACACGTTGGGGTTCAGGTGACAGGCTGACCCTAAATATCTACGGGACCTGGTTGACCTGACACGTTGGGGTTCAGGTGACAGGGTGACCCTAAATATCTACGGGACCTGGTTGACCTGACACGTTGGGGTTCAGGTGACAGGCTGACCCTAAATATCTACGGGACCTGGTTGACCTGACACGTTGGGGTTCAGGTGACAGGCTGACCCTAAATATCTACGGGACCTGGTTGACCTGACACGTTGGGGTTCAGGTGACAGGCTGACCCTAAATATCTACGGGACCTGGTTGACCTGACACGTTGGGGTTCAGGTGACAGGCTGACCCTAAATATCTACGGGACCTGGTTGACCTGACACGTTGGGGTTCAGGTGACAGGCTGACCCTAAATATCTACGGGACCTGGTTGACCTGACACGTTGGGGTTCAGGTGACAGGCTGACCCTAAATATCTACGGGACCTGGTTGACCTGACACGTTGGGGTTCAGGTGACAGGCTGACCCTAAATATCTACGGGACCTGGTTGACCTGACACGTTGGGGTTCAGGTGACAGGCTGACCCTAAATATCTACGGGACCTGGTTGACCTGACACGTTGGGGTTCAGGTGACAGGCTGACCCTTGATTATGCACTTCAGAGGAAACCAGGAGAGGAGACAAGGAGACAAGGAGGCTATGAAGTGTTTGTCTCATCTCAGGGTAACGGAGTGGTGGCGACGACGTCGCCATCTGATGACGTCACAGATGAGTTCACAGGAGGGACGTACGTTCGATTTGGAATTCCTAAAGACAAGATCCGGAGAAGCTGGCCTGGACTACGAGGTAACAACCACATCTATACCTATATCTATATCTATATCTATATCTATATCTCTGTCTGGCCTGGACTACGAGGTAACAACCACATCTATACCTATATCTATATCTATATCTATATCTCTGTCTGTCTGTCTGCCTGGACTACGAGGTAACAACCACATCTATACCTATATCTATATCTATATCTATATCTATATCTCTGTCTGGCCTGGACTACGAGGTAACAACCACATCTATACCTGTCTATCCTGTCTATCCTGTCTATCCTGTCTGTCTGTCTGTCTGTCTGTCTGTCTGTCTGTCTGTCTGTCTGTCTGTCTGTCTGTCTGTCTGTATTACAGACTCAATCAGGGACATGTTGAAAATGTCAGTCAAGACACCTTCCAGTTGGTCAGCACATGCTCGCAGCACACGTCCTGGTAATCCGTCTGTGTATGTTGACCTGTTTAAAAGGTCTTACTCACGTCGGCTACGGAGAGCGTGATCACACAGTCGTCCGGAACAGCTGATGCTCTCATGCATGCCTCAGTGTTGCTTGCCTCGAAGCGAGTATAGAAGTGATTTAGCTCGTCTGGTAGGCTCGTGTCACTGGGCAGCTCACGGCTGTGCTTCCCTTTGTAGTCTGTAATAGTTTGCAAGCCCTGCCACATAAGACGAGCGTCGGAGCCGGTGTAGTACGATTCAATCTTAGCCCTGTATTGACACTTTTCCTGTTTGATGGTTCGTCGCAGGGCATAGCGGGATTTCTTGTAAGCTTCTGGTTTAGAGTTCTGCGAACCTTGAAAGCGGCAGCTCTACCCTTTAGCTCAGTGCGAATGTTGCCTGTAATCCATGGCTTCTGGTTGGGGTATGTACGTACAGTCACTGTGGGGACGACGTCCTCGATGCACTTACTGATAAAGCCAGTGACTGATGTGGTGTACTCCTCAATGCCATCGGAGGAATCCCGGAACATATTCCAGTCTGTGATAGCAAAACAGTCCTGTAGTTCAGCATCTGCTTCATCTGACCACTTTTTTATAGACCGAGTCACTGGTACTTCCTGCTTTAATTTGAGCTTGTAAGCAGGAATCAGGAGGATAGAGTTGTGGTCGGATTTACCAAATGGAGGGCGAGGGAGAGATTTGTACGCGTCTCTGTATGTGGAGTATAGGTGATATAGAATTTTTTTCCCTCTGGTTGCACATTGCCTCTGACTTGGTCCTGTCCTGCCCTCAGCCTCTGACTTGGTCCTGTCTTGCCCTCAGCCTCTGACTCGGTCCTGTCTTGCCCTCAGCCTCTGACTCGGTCCTGTCTTGCCCTCAGCCTCTGACTTGGTCCTGTCCAGCCCTCAGCCTCTGACTCGGTCCTGTCCTGCCCTCAGCCTCTGACTTGGTCCTGTCTTGCCCTCAGCCTCTGACTTGGTCCTGTCTTGCCCTCAGCCTCTGACTTGGTCCTGTCTTGCCCTCAGCCTCTGACTTGGTCCTGTCTTGCCCTCAGCCTCTGACTTGGTCCTGTCTTGCCCTCAGCCTCTGACTTGGCCCTGTCTTGCCCTCAGCCTCCGACTTGGTCCTGTCTTGCCCTCAGCCTCTGACTTGGCCCTGTCTTGCCCTCAGCCTCCGACTTGGTCCTGTCTTGCCCTCAGCCTCTGACTTGGTCCTGTCTTGCCCTCAGCCTCTGACTTGGTCCTGTCTTGCCCTCAGCCTCTGACTTGGCCCTGTCTTGCCCTCAGCCTCTGACTTGGTCCTGTCTTGCCCTCAGCCTCTGACTTGGTCCTGTCTTGCCCTCAGCCTCTGACTTGGTCCTGTCTTGCCCTCAGCCTCTGACTTGGTCCTGTCTTGCCCTCAGCCTCCGACTTGGTCCTGTCCTGCCCTCAGCCTCTGACTCGGTCCTGTCCTGCCCTCAGCCTCTGACTTGGTCCTGTCTTGCCCTCAGCCTCTGACTTGGTCCTGTCTTGCCCTCAGCCTCTGACTTGGTCCTGTCTTGCCCTCAGCCTCTGACTTGGCCCTGTCTTGCCCTCAGCCTCTGACTTGGCCCTGTCTTGCCCTCAGCAACTCAGAGGTGACCTCTTTTATGCATGAATGATTGCCGGTTGAACAATTGTGCAAAGAAGGTTTTGCACACGTGCAGAAGAGGGTCACCTTCATGGGGAGTCATTAGTATCAGCTGTGACCAAACGTTTCCATTTTGTTTGACGTCATTTTGCTCAACTGAGTTGTGCATCTTTTGTAGAGAGTTGTGTTTACTGTTTTGCAAAAATGTGCTTAGCATTTGCATTGTGTGTGTGTGTGAAAACAAAGAGAAATGACTTATCACAAAGTAATACTGTAGTGCTCATTAGGTTGTGATGGAGATCAGTTCCACCCCAGTCTCATTCAAAGTGTCTTAGCGATCGAGAGAAACTGTAATATCTAATTATTAGTGTGCTTGTAAACATAATGATTCTACCCAGTGTAAACATAATGATTCTACCCAGTGTAAACATAATGATTCTACCCAGTGTAAACATAATGATTCTACCCAATGTAAACATAATGATTCTACCCAGTGTAAACATAATGATTCTACCCAGTGTAAACATAATGATTCTACCCAGTGTAAACATAATGATTCTACCCAGTGTAAACATAATGATTCTACCCAGTGTAAACATAATGATTCTACCCAGTGTAAACATAATGATTCTACCCAGTGTAAACATAATGATTCTACCCAGTGTAAACATAATGATTCTACCCAGTGTAAACATAATGATTCTACCCAGTGTAAACATAATGATTCTACCCAGTGTAAACATAATGATTCTACCCAGTGTAAACATAATGATTCTACCCAGTGTAAACATAATGATTCTACCCAGTGTAAACATAATGATTCTACCCAGTGTAAACATAATGATTCTACCCAGTGTAAACATAATGATTCTACCCAGTGTAAACATAATGATTCTACCCAGTGTAAACATAATGATTCTACCCAGTGTAAACATAATGATTCTACCCAGTGTAAACATAATGATTCTACCCAGTGTAAACATAATGATTCTACCCAATGTAAACATAATGATTCTACCCAGTGTAAACATAATGATTCTACCCAGTGTAAACATAATGATTCTACCCAGTGTAAACATAATGATTCTACCCAGTGTAAACATAATGATTCTACCCAGTGTAAACATAATGATTCTACCCAGTGTAAACATAATGATTCTACCCAGTGTAAACATAATGATTCTACCCAGTGTAAACATAATGATTCTACCCAGTGTAAACATAATGATTCTACCCAGTGTAAACATAATGATTCTACCCAGTGTAAACATAATGATTCTACCCAGTGTAAACATAATGATTCTACCCAGTGTAAACATAATGATTCTACCCAGTGTAAACATAATGATTCTACCCAGTGTAAACATAATGATTCTACCCAGTGTAAACATAATGATTCTACCCAGTGTAAACATAATGATTCTACCCAGTGTAAACATAATGATTCTACCCAGTGTAAACATAATGATTCTACCCAGTGTAAACATAATGATTCTATCCAATGTAAACATAATGATTCTACCCAGTGTAAACATAATGATTCTACCCAGTGTAAACATAATGATTCTACCCAGTGTAAACATAATGATTCTACCCAGTGTAAACATAATGATTCTACCCAGTGTAAACATAATGATTCTATCCAATGTAAACATAATGATTCTACCCAGTGTAAACATAATGATTCTACCCAGTGTAAACATAATGATTCTACCCAGTGTAAACATAATGATTCTACCCAGTGTAAACATAATGATTCTACCCAGTGTAAACATAATGATTCTACCCAGTGTAAACATAATGATTCTACCCAGTGTAAACATAATGATTCTACCCAGTGTAAACATAATGATTCTACCCAGTGTAAACATAATGATTCTACCCAGTGTAAACATAATGATTCTACCCAGTGTAAACATAATGATTCTACCCAGTGTAAACATAATGATTCTACCCAATGTAAACATAATGATTCTACCCAGTGTAAACATAATGATTCTACCCAGTGTAAACATAATGATTCTACCCAGTGTAAACATAATGATTCTACCCAGTGTAAACATAATGATTCTACCCAGTGTAAACATAATGATTCTACCCAGTGTAAACATAATGATTCTACCCAGTGTAAACATAATGATTCTACCCAGTGTAAACATAATGATTCTACCCAGTGTAAACATAATGATTCTACCCAGTGTAAACATAATGATTCTACCCAGTGTAAACATAATGATTCTACCCAGTGTAAACATAATGATTCTACCCAGTGTAAACATAATGATTCTACCCAGTGTAAACATAATGATTCTACCCAGTGTAAACATAATGATTCTACCCAGTGTAAACATAATGATTCTACCCAGTGTAAACATAATGATTCTACCCAGTGTAAACATAATGATTCTACCCAGTGTAAACATAATGATTCTACCCAGTGTAAACATAATGATTCTACCCAGTGTAAACATAATGATTCTACCCAGTGTAAACATAATGATTCTACCCAATGTAAACATAATGATTCTACCCAGTGTAAACATAATGATTCTATCCAATGTAAACATAATGATTCTACCCGGTGTAAACATAATGATTCTACCCAGTGTAAACATAATGATTCTACCCAATGTAAACATAATGATTCTATCCAATGTAAACATAATGATTCTACCCAGTGTAAACATAATGATTCTACCCAGTGTAAACATAATGATTCTACCCAGTGTAAACATAATGATTCTACCCAGTGTAAACATAATGATTCTACCCAGTGTAAACATAATGATTCTACCCAGTGTAAACATAATGATTCTACCCAGTGTAAACATAATGATTCTACCCAGTGTAAACATAATGATTCTACCCAGTGTAAACATA